>NW_010256270.1:17069-36193 GCF_000690775.1 Eurypyga helias
CTACAGAAAGTGATGTAGCCTTTGAACTTGCATGGGTGTGACTCTAAGGAATGCTGGGTATGGAACTTGCAACACAGTTGATATTGGGAGAAAACTCTCAGTATAACGACCTCTCCATGCAAAAGGAATAAAGGTTTTAATATTGGGGAAGAGGACTGGGTAAATTTCAGTACAGATAAACGCAAATCTATTTGTTATTAGTCTCCTTGTATTTTTCAGGGCTGCATGCAATTAAATGTGCACTTCAACTCTTTCCACAGGGCTCCGGCGAAGTGAGAGTCTGTCAGAGAAGCAGGTCAAAGAAGCCAAATCTAAATGTAAAAGTATTGCATTGCTGCTGACAGCAGCTCCCAATCCAAATTCCAAGGGGGTGTTGATGTTCAAGAAGCGTCGTCAAAGGGCGAGGAAATATACTTTAGTTAGCTACGGTACTGGGGAGTTAGAACGTGACGAAGACGAGGGTGAAGAAGGTGAAGGTGAAGAGGGAGACAAAGAAAACACTTTTGAAGTGAGCTTGCTTGCAACGAGTGAGTCAGAAATAGATGAAGATTTCTTCTCTGACCTTGACAACGACAGTAAGATTGTGACGTTTGACTGGGACAGTGGTCTACTTGAGGTTGAAAAGAAGACAAAAAGTGGAGACGAGATGCAGACACTTCCAGAGAGCACAGGTAAAGGGGCCCTCATGTTTGCCAAGAGACGGCAGAGGATGGATCAGATCACAGCCGAGCAAGAGGAGATGAAGGCACGCACAGTGCATACAGAGGAACGAAGGGAAGCCACCATGTCAGAGAACTTCCAGAAAGTCAGCTCCTCGGTCTATCAAACAAAACAGGAAGAAATCTCAAGACAGCAAACCTATGTGAGCAAAAGCTACACAGAAATGAGCCAGAATCATAGCAAAACAGTACAACAAAATGGCTTTGGCTTAGCACCAGACACAAACCTCTCTTTTCAGTCCTCTGAAGCTCAAAAAGCAGCATCTTTGAATAAAACAGCTAAACCCTTCTCTTCTGGCGTTCAAAACAGAGCAGCTGCACCATTTTCACCCACAAGAAATGTCACTAGCCCCCTTTCAGATATACCAGCCCCACCTCCTTACTGCCCTATCAGCCCACCACCCGAGGCTTTATACAGACCTGTTTCAGCTCCTGTAGCCAGCAGAGCTGCCTCAACCGTGTGGTCCCTCCCCGAGCCAACAGAACTCATAGCATCCAGAGATGAAAGGATTGCTGTGCCAGCCAAAAGAACTGGGATACTGCAAGAGGCAAAGAGAAGAAGCACTTCAAAACCTATGTTCACTTTCAAAGAAACACTCGTAAGTCCTAACCCTGCCCTGTTGTCCCTGGTACACAATGCAGAGGGCAAAAAAGGTACTGGAGCTGGTTTTGAGTCAGGACCTGAAGAAGACTACCTCAGTTTGGGAGCAGAAGCTTGCAATTTCATGCAGACCCAAGCATCTAAACAAAAGGCCCCTCCTCCTGTTGCTCCCAAGCCTTCACTCAAGGTCTCTCCTACTGCTGGTACTCCAGTTTCACCAGTTTGGTCACCTCCAGCTGTGGCTTCTAACAAGGCTCCTTCTTTCCCAGCACCAGCCTCACCTCAGGCAGCATATCCTGCACCACTCAAATCTCCACAGTATCCTCAGTCTCCTGCCCACCCCCCAAGTACTCTCAACCTAGCTGGTCCTTTCAAAGGGCCTCAGGCAACCCTAGCGAGTCCAACCCATACGCCCAAGACAACACCAGTCACACCAAGTGCTGGAGGAACAAAGCCACCCTTTGAGATGCCACCAGCTATGAGTGGGAAAGGAGCACAGTTATTTGCCAGAAGGCACTCTCGAATGGAGAAGTATGTGGTAGACTCAGAGACTGTGCAGGCAAACATGGCACGAGCCTCATCTCCAACTCCATCTTTACCAGCTTCTTGGAAATACTCATCTAATGTCCGAGCACCTCCACCTGTCGCTTATAATCCCATCCACTGCCCATCTTATCCTCCTGGTGCTACCAAGCCCTCCTCTAAGTCAACTGCTGCTACCAAAAATACAAAAAGAAAACCTAAGAAAGGTCTCAATGCTTTGGATATTATGAAACATCAGCCTTATCAACTCGATGCATCTTTATTTACTTTTCAACCTCCTAGTACTAAGGAAAACCTTGCGATTAAGCAGACATCAAAGTTGTCCACTTCAAAGCAAGCTCTACCGTTAAGACCACCGAGTGCTGGCTCTCCCCCTAACGTCCGTGCATCTTCAGTGTACTCCGTGCCAGCCTACGGTTCACAACCTTCGTTCCAGTCAAACGCCTCTATCCCCGTAAATGAATCGTATTCACCTACAGGCTACTCTGCATTTTCTAAACCACAAACCACCACATCTTCTTTGTTTACTGCGCCGAGGCCAAAATTTTCAGCAAAGAAAGCTGGCGTCATTGCACAGGTGTGGAAGCCATCAATTATCGAAGAGTAAACCTTGTAGCTGAAACTTAGTGTCCTTTTGGCTTGCAATCAGTCGTTTGCAGTGGTAACCTGGCAAGGAAACAGTGCCAATAGTATTCCTTAACTTACTTAATAATGTCAGATGTATCACCTCAAATCTGGGTCCAAAATATTTGAACTTTCCTAAGGAATCAAGATACGAATTTTAGCACATTTCTGCATATTATCAGACACTTTATACACATAACATCCTGAAATTTGTAGATATCATTGTATTAAGTAAGCAGGACACTAGGTTTTTGCTTTAAGGCTACTACAACAGAAGCAACAGTAAGCAATATTCCTGGTATGTGAGGTTAATAGAGAAGAGCTTGCTTTCTGCTCCCCTCCCCACTTATGTTCTAATGGCCTAGGGATTTGAGGACTTTTTTTTTTAAGAAGTGCCTTATTAAATGATATTAATAGTAATATGTATTACTAACATAGCATAAAATAGATACAGTATTAGACTCTGACTGATCACTAGCAGAATACAACTGGATAGACCTTTGGCCTGCACAGAGCCCCACTGAATTCAGTCAGAATCTGTCCTGGCTCAAAGGTCCTTCCACGGGAATCTGGTTGATCGGCCAGGGGCTTAGTTTGTAAGCTATGTGGATCAGCTGTGATCCAAAATCATGAATAGCCTCTGTGATTTCACAGAGAATGTGCTGTAAGAGATGCTGGATTGTTCTAAAGACTAAAAGAGGTGGAAAGACAGCTGGAAAACTTGTTGAAGATTTCCCATTTTGGGGAAATTAGACATCCTAAGTGCAGACAAATTTTTAGCCAAAATTTGCCTTGAAGCCAGCAAGTAACATAGATGCCAGTAAATCAAAATTATTGAACAGAGAGGTGAGTTGGGTTTTGTTTGCAGCTGCAATGTAATACCACAGTTTCGTGCAAAAGCACAGTTACTGAGAACTGAAGGGAAACACATATTCATGAGTACTGATTATTGCAACCAGGGTAGTATATGCCACAGAAATTAGCACTTGGCAGTAAATTATAAGTATGACCATGTCTTCCTGTTGGTCCCTCCTACACATTCTACTATTTTCACTTGGGGCTTTACAGTGCTTTTTCCCACTTTAAATCTTTATACTCTGTTCTTATACTTTCACTTTTTACTTGCTGTACTGGGGACTAAGGACTGAAATACTGCTGCTGCAGAGAATTCCTAAGAGTCTGTGGTCTTGAAACATACTGTGTATTTCTGCAGTGAATGCACAGTCTTGCTGAAATCCAGGAGCTGTATTTGAACAGTTTAGCACTTTATTCAGTAAGAAGTTCTATTAACATCAGTGGTGCTAGGTCTGAAACAAGGTAGTGTTTCACACAAGCGAGGGTATCAAAATCCATCCCGAGAGTGAAGCTGAAGATTAAAGCATCACTCTTTGAATAAATGAGGCAGAACTCTTGATATATTTGTTTAAACTACCATTCAGCTAGCTACAGACCAGATTATGGAACTTTTATACCATAGGGGCTTTAGTAGAACTATCTATCCTGTTGAAGAAAACATTCCTCAATATGAAAAAAATCCCCTTAGTTTAGTCCCATGATGCAACCAAAGTTGAGAAGAACGCATTTGGTTGCACATGCAGAAAGCAGGCTGGAATCAAAGTCTAATCAGGCCAATAAAAATCACTCCTTTGAATGTTGGATCTCCAAAATCCTAATCTCCCCTTTTCATTTTGGACTGGGATACTGACTGCATTAGAAGAAAATGACTAAGTGATCCATCTCCCTCTTAAAGTTCATGAGAATGATGGGAAATTTGGGGAAAAAAAAAAAGTTTGGAAAACTCAAGAAAGAATTGCACTGCATTTACCTGGAAGCAGAAAGTAGCAATATTTTAATCCTTTGCAGATCTCCCTTCTATCTGTTTTCCACTGTCAATATCTGTATTTTTCTTTTATCATTAAACTTGTCCCTTTCCTCTCTGCCTGTTTGATTTTTTTCCCTTTGGTTTGGTTGCTGTTTTTTTGTTTCACTTACATGTATATTTTAGGTGAAATCTATTTTCTGTGCTAACCTGTTAATATGAAATCTCCTCCCTCCCTTCCCTTTCTCTCCCCTTTCCTCCCTCCTTCCTTCCCTCTTGTAAAAGTTTTATCTGAAGTTACATACACTATTTAGGTAGAGATATAATATGCTGGTATCTACTTGGCATAAAGATACACTGCCAAAGATAAGTAGTGCTGCTAGAGAGATACATACAAATCCAATCAGCCTCATACTGCCTTACAGGTTTTTACTTACAGTGTCCTCCTATAAAATACAGCTGTAAATTATGAACGCACATCTGTACTTGCTCACCCTGCCATCCCAAGAATATTTCCTTAATGAGGAGACTTTTTGCAGTTTTGTGCTTCCACCACAAGTGTTGATGTTGATGCATGTGGCTACTAACAAGGCAGAGCAGCTTCCACAGCACGGCCACCAGTTCACACCAGGCTCAGGTCAGTACCCTCTGGAACTCAGCACCAGCTACGGAGTAGTCCTGTGAAACAGGGGATTACTGACATCTAACTTCTAGCGTATATGTGCCTATACAGCATACCGCTTTCCAAGTAAGAAATAACAAGCATTATTATTCTAATTATCACCAGAAGAACACAGAGGTAAAGCTGGGATCTGTTCTCCTGCAAAGAAAATCCGCTCTCCAGAAAGACAGAAGTTAATAGGAGCTAGAGGAGAGCTGTCGACTGAAACAAAACATTTCAGTTTCCTGAGTCACCTGTCTAGAACTAAATTCACATGAAAGACAGAAACCTCTATCTGCCATCTTTAAAATCATTTTGCTATCTCTTTCATTTTCAGCACAACCCAAAAGTTGACTTCGGAAGTCAACAATATGCAAAAAGTCAGCTTCTGTGACAGCCATATAGAATTCAGCTATTAGCCTATCACCTCCTTACTTTGTCTAAAAGCAAAGGAAAATTTGGATTTTGACCACATTTGGATTCTTTGTTGTCACTCAGATACAAGTATTTCATGTGGCTTATAGCAAGGACAGAAGGATTTTTTTAAAGCACCAGTAAGAGTTAAAAGCAAAAGCCTCAGTGACACTAATCCTCTAAATTCAACTAAAATCTTCTGAAAATCCCATTCAAAGTCCAGCTCTGAATTCAGTTTCATATATACACATCATTCTATATGCACAGTGTTTGAATCCAACTTGGCTTCGAGACTCTTACTAATCAGGTAAGTTGGTAATTCTTATTAATATTTCAGAAGACTAGCCTGCCTGAAGTAAGTGTTTTATCCAAAATGTAATCTCTGTGAAGCAGATGTTTAGAGGAAAGTTGAGCAGTTCATTGTCATAAGCCCAAATTAAAAGCTAATGATGATGCCAAACATAGGTGAAATGTCAAGGGAATTAACAGTTTGTGTAGAGGAGCCATATGAAATTTCACTTTGAAAGGGCAGTGAGCTTTTGTAAATGATTTTCTGAAAAAGCTATTAGATTTATTTTAATATAATATGATAAGGCTACCAAGATGCAATTGTTATGTCTAGTATGTAAGCATATTTAACAGTGAATTTTAGGTCACTCCTAATAACAATACTTCCAATATGTTCACACTAAAAGAGGAATGTAAGTGTTTTACGTTGTTAACACATTTAATTATAGCACACGCCGGAGGTATTATGCTACACCAGTTTGGATCTCACATTCTAGACTGCCTTTTCATGAAAAAAGCTACCTCAATCAAGGGTTTCTGTACTTCCCATTTCTGATTCTGTTATGAACTACTTACTATAAAACCTGAATTGAAAAGTTTTGTGCTGGCAACAAGTAGCTTTTAGACAGACAGTACAATTTCTGTTGCAAAAATAAAAGACAAAAACTTAGTTCTTGAAAAAAGAACTGCTAAATTTCTCCCCTTTCTCTAGGAGAACCACTCTTATCTTTTGCTGAGCAGGAACATGATAACGTATTATGAAACAGAGAAAGATATTTCAACGATTTTCTTTCTGTAGGAATATTTACGTAGTAAACATTACCATCTCTTGCAAATATGCCTCATTCTTTAGCCTTCTGCTCTCTTAAGGAAGAAATAATTTTGCCAGTGTCCTAAGACGTGATAATATCCAATGACTAAGCTGCTTGGTTCCAAAAGCACCCAGGTCTCTATGATACACTTGTATTAAGCCTTGCAGCAGAGAATGCCCAATTCTCTCCTAGCCACGCTGACAATTCACTTTGGAATCAAACCAATGCCATTTTGAGATCAACCATCAAAAGAAGGTTTCAGCTAAATTTTGTCTGGTCTTCTTGTAGTGACCCTAATTTTATATACTTAGTTTTATTTGTTTTATTTTGTATATCTGATTTTATTTTATATGAGACATTCAAGAGTCGAGACACCAAATGAGCCCTAAAACTGCAGTGACCCATTTTGCTGTCACCTCAGCAATCATGTAGCAATGAGTTTATTTTATTTTTTTGGCAGAGTGCTAATAATTCACACTAAAATGAATGTTCAGAGTTCACACAAAGTTGTATTTGAAGTAAAGAAATACTAAGAGGTTGAGGTGTTAGCAGGCTCCAGAAATCAGGAAGTGAGGGGCTGATGTGTGGTTCGGACAGGAAAATGAGCACTTAATGGCAGAGCATCAATCTTGAGAGAAAACACTGCTAGGATTAGAGGGAGCCAGGCGGTGGGGTGAAAACTCCAGGAAAAAAGCCGAGGCTGCACAGGATAAAATATGTGTCAGAGGATCGTGAAGTACTGAAGGTACAAGAGAAGAAGCCAACCAGCAAGAAGGGTTCAATTATTCTGCAGAGATAGCTGACTATTCTGGCCTTTTTGAGGAAATTTTCTAGATTATTCTTGGATGACAGAGTGCTCACATCACTGGGCAGGATTTTTTTTCCTCTACTGTTTGCAAGCAGATATTGTAAAAGACCCCAAATTATAACAGCCAGCAAAAAGAAAAAAGTGAGCTTTTTTCTCAAGCAGGCCCCATCAACAGGCTACTGCTCTGAGAGTCAACAGATCTACAAACACATTATCCTAGACAGCTCCTATATGTGAGAGTTTTCTACAGAGCTAAGGTGAACTCTGATAAAAGATTAGAAGCAATTACAAAGAGAACTTGACATCACAGTGATGTGGGAGGAGCACTGTTTATCAAGCATCCAGGATGACACTTCAGCAAAGGAACAGCCTTACCATCATGCTCTGCTGCTACAGCATCTCTGCAGGGAATCCTCTGTGCACTACGAGGTAGGGATGTAGCCGTGAAACAACAGAACTCTTTGCAACTAACGCTTTGCAAAATCTTTCTCCTCTCTTTTTCCAGGATCCTTTTCCAGATTTTGTAGCTCTAAGAATAAAAAACGATTGGTTATAAAAAGATCCACTCTCCCAGGCTTGCCTTTTTAACAAAACGTTACAACTTTCTTTGCCTGAAGTTAAATGCCCAGGATTCCACGGATCACTTTGGCAGTTCAGCATGGCAAGTGCAAACCTTAATTACAGATCTTGGCACAATGACATTTATAATGAGTCTACTCAGCTGGAAATAGAAATGTTAGACAAAGAAGAAACTTGACAAGATCTTCAAAAACTTGTGGATTCAGAAGCTCTGAATGACTCACCACTGGTCTATTTCTTGGGAAAATATGCACGCACGGTAATTTCACAGCACACTTGGTGCCACCCTCACAACTTCAGAGAGCTCATGACGACGACTGTTGTACTTTATAGTAAACATTACCTTTGCATGTGATTACTAAGGGAGGAGTTGGAATCACTCGAGAGCTATGTTTAACAAGTGTTTTTCAGGCTGGTTTCTTACTGCAGGAAGTACTTTAGCTTTTTTACCAAATTTTTTAGAAAGTAGGAAAAATCCCGAAGCTCAGTGAAATACTATGTTGGAAGGATCTCTACAGAAGCAGACTTTAACTCTTGCTTTACAAGTTTAAGACCAACCATATGACAACATTTCTACAGTTTTAACGTTTGCTTCCTTGAGTAAGGCAGGCAAAGACTTTCATCTTTATATAGCACGCTAATCAAGTCTCCCGTTAGCCTCTGCAGTTTTCAGAGGAAAAACACCTATTCCTGTTCGTAATGATCTTGACAAACTGTGTTTAAATTTCAGTGCATGTGAAACCTTCACAAACTTATGCGGTAGTATGTTATAACAACTGCACATTCCTTTAGGCTGAGAAAACTCAGCTATGAGAAAAATAACTCACTGAACCATTCTTATGGATTGATTGACTCTCTGGATGAAGACTTCCTGTGTGAGGTACTCAATGTAACAACAGTAAGTGTTTTCAAACAAGAACCCTTGATTCTTTTGCATGTCTTTAAGACAGACATCTTCAAACAGTGAGTCCCCTCATAATTCCAGGCAACTGAAAGATAAGCTGCTATGGAACTAACCACGTCATTTCTAAATAGGTGTAAAGACTAAACCATTAAACAGATGGAGTATTTCTCTTGATGTTTCCATCTATATCTGAAACAATAGATTTTAACTCATTTAGGAAATGCACAACAAACAGAAGGAGAAACATTACAGAAATAAAATACACTCCCAATCACCATAACACATTGGATTACAAAGGGTGACGTGGAGCACAACACTCATTGATTTCAGTATGAGCTTTAGCCAATTGCAAAGCAAAGAATTCAGTACATCTATATTAGAAGCAAACGTTTCCATACAGTAATGACCTAAGGACAAGTATTTTCAGTTTTTCAAAGGAATTTTTTGCAAAAAATCCCATTAAAAAAAAGTCAGTAACTGCTAGTCATTTTTTCTTTGAGCTGTGAGAATGCTACTTCTTACAGTCTCACTGTGCAGGTTGTTGCTGGTACCTGGCTTCATTACTGTAAACAAAAGCAAAGCATGGGCATCTGGGTACACTTAACTTTTCTTCCTAGAGTCTTGGTAATTTTTGCACATCAGGCCTGCAACTTAAAGTGGAACCTCAGCATGTGACAAGAAAACCTCAAAATCTGCTGGCAGTTTAATTTTTCTTGGTTAAGTAAACAGTTGCAGATATGTAAGGCTATTGGCCAGTTCTAACCATGCTACCTGAATATCTTTTATGAACCAAACTGGGCTGTAGGTTTCTTCAGAAAAGGTTTCCACATACTTACTTGCTGCTTGTTCAGCTTTTGTCGGAAAGGGCAGAGGGGTGACAAATTAGAAAAAAAATTCATCATGGCATTCCATTAAAACTTCAAAGGACTATACAGAATGAAAGGCAGCAACATAACTTTTTACAGTGATGTAAATCTGCACCTGCACTCTGTTGCACAGCTGGGAGCGTTTCAGATGTACAAAAGGATAAGCCTTTCCTAGCCTAAGATTACTTTCAGAGAGGTGTTTGGGTAGAGAAAATGGACAGACTTGGTACTGCTACAGGAACAGCACTGAAGTCAGCAGCTGACCCTATGTATATGTAATTATGAAAAAACAATATTAAACACTACCTTTTAGATAGCAAAGTGAGGCACTTGGAATTAATGTTAATCCAACTGTCCTGGGCATTCAAAGACATCTGTAATTGTGTCGTCATCTGCTATTTTTTTCTGTAGGACTCCAGACTCAATTCAGGGCACAGAATGGTACTGCTCATCTGACTAACAGCTCTTGGCTGTTCTGTTTTGACATTGTTCCATGCCTAGCACCATTCCTTAATGTACGCTCATCAAAGTGTCCTCTTCATGCAGAATTGTTTCCTAAATGAAACCCTGAAACAGCACTGGATGAGGCAGAAGTCCTTAAATTGAATCAAAATACATATGCACCAGGCAATTAAATGCTTGCATTTCAGAGCTTTTGAATACTTCACCTTCCAACTTCACTAGCATTGCTTCAAGGTAGCTTTGTGTGTTTAAGAGCCAGTGGTTTCCTAGGCACAACAAACCAAACCCCAGAATACTATCATATAGCACACTGTAACCAACAGGTTCCTCCAGCACAGTTTGAACTACAGTCGACAACTGCCATCATGCTGCTACAGGAATTGGCGGCAAATGCACGTCGATGTCCCACTTGTGAATCAGCACTGGGAGGATGGCATGGGTTTCCAATGGAGCTTCACAGTATTTTCTGACAGGAGAGAGAGCCAGAAAGGACAAACTCCATTGCTCTGGGGAAGAAATGTCCCTGGAACTCTGGAGGAAAGCATTCAGTAGTGTGCACAGCTTCTTTTCCCGAAGTGTACCTTCCTTGCCCCATTTATTAATCTTCTGCTTTTCCTGGTCTCCTTATTGTAGCCTCACTGCGAGATACACAGGTCAATTTTCCATTCCTTATGTTTCTCATCCAAGCTCAGGATCCTTGGCTATCAGGTCCTACTCTCATCACTCTCCAAGCTGGTGTTGAATACAGATTTTTCCTTCCGTATCAAGTATTACCAGCTCCTGGTTTTGCTTTGTCCAGTCTCTTCTCCGCTCTTGCCTTGTCTGTTTCTTCTACCTGTTGAAAGCCTGCTTCTTGTCCCTGTATTCAGATACGACATTCTCCCCTCTGGGAGCTGTGGAGCACTTCAGTGACTTCTCCAGCCTGTGAAAATACACATAGCCCACAGTTTAGACAGGCAGAGAACTCACAGGACAGTTTCCTTGTTCTCCAAAGACATCACCACCTACAGTAGCTTAGGCCTGTAATAATGAATAAAATCCTTCTGCCTAACAAAGTATTATGGCTGCTAACAGAGTTCTCAGGAACTAGCTGTAAAAAGCTAGGTGCTCCTATTGAGCCTACATAAGGCTCTCAGCTTGAATATACACAGGCAAGTTTGCATGGAAATATGAGACACTCCAGATACAAAGATTAACCTAAAGCATGTAGTGGTATCACTTTTAAAGGAAAAGGATGCTAGAATTTTTTGTTATTGACATATATGTTTTCCTACTCTTACGCTGTGAAATGGCTGAACTATATATGTTCATTTGGCTGAAAGGCATCTGAAATGGCTGGATCATTTGGGATGAAGGAAACAAGGAAAAAACCCCAAAAGGACTGAAAATTTCAGTTTGAAAGATCTGACAAGAAAAGTCTTAAGGAACTGGATAATTTAAGTTTTAGCTTGGATATGTTCAGCAACAATTGTGCCACTGCCTTTAAGTATTACAATGTAATTAGTATTTATTTTCTTTGATGTTAGAAAAAAATATCATTAAACTTCACTTCGTATCTATTAAAAACCCCTTCACTGTTATACAAAACAGCAAGGTCAGAAACTAGGACCAACTTTGCCCTTGTTTTTCAAATATTCATTCACGAGACTTCATCTTCTAAGACCTTCCTCTAGGCTGTGTAATATAAAAGTCCAGCAGGTGGCAGCAAATATTCTTCCTCACAAGAAAGAAACTATTCCAAAGAAAGCTAAGATGCCTATGGCCAAAAAAGTTACAGCCATTTGCTTTTTATAGACATAACTGTATTGTGTTTTGATACTCGTGTACAAATGAAGTTTAAATGATAATGGAAAGCACTGATTTTCTTTCACTTACACAGGTGCCAACTGAGCTGAGTAAATAATTTATAGAGTTAGCAGCACCCTTATGTTACTTTCCCATGTAGTCATTTTGCAGTAGTGAAGGCCTAATTCTAATATCCTTCTTTTCTACCATTACCTGACAACTAAAAAGGACTTTATTGCCAAAAGCAGAATTTATCACAAAGCTTATGTAAGATGGTTGACAGTAACAGTTTGTTCCATTACTTTGTGTACGCATGATTAAAATAAGACTATTCTCACCTGAAATAATACAGTTATAAACAATCTAAACTTAGAATAAATTAGATTCCAGTCCTAAATTTCCCTATAAATTTTTGAAAGGAAGCCCTGACAAGACAGCTTTGAGGAAGTTAGGACCAGACATGAACTATGTGATCCTAATCTATTACTTGTCTCAGTACAGCCACTGGCAAGGCTTTAAATGTTAGACAGGTAAGATGCTCTGCCTCTACAGTCAGTAGTATCCCCATTAACCAAAATGCTGCATTCCAGTTTTAGCTTGCTATACATTATTTCCAGAGTTTTAAATAAATACAATTTTCCCACTTCAAAATTTTTGGTATTCATGTTATAAAATAGCTGTAGCATTTAATCCAGAGCTAGCAGCATTTCAGAGAGAAATTACTTATTCATTACACAAAGTTTAAATTGTAAATTGTTTGGATGAAAAAAGATATAATAAGATTAACAGTATGTCTCCCTTCTATACACTGTTTAGTTAAAAAATATGAAGTGCTTGTTTTATGTTTAAAAAAAATGAAAAGAAGGAAAGAATTAAAGGCATAAAAATAAAGTATTAGTTATTTTGTCCTAACATTTTCTCACGCTTGGTCTCTAACTGCAGTAGCCATTACAAGCCCATAGAAAACAAAATGAGAAATGCTTCACTTCAGGCTTTTTATAAAGACAGAGCCATTTTTTGACATTGTACAATTGTTTGATCTACTCCCTCCTCCTTTGTCCCCTTTTTGTGTAAACATCAGCCGGCCGCTAATGTTAACTCAGATTTGAATGTACCTTGATATGGGATTAAGGACCAGGACTATCAAGTGAAAATAAGACTGCCTTAGTGACTTAGACACCTTTTCTGAAGTGATTTAACCAGGTGGGAGTCTGTGTTGCAGGGAGTTTCACTGAGACATGAACTAGTAAGAGCCCAATCTGCTTTTGAAAATAGACCTCTTGACTTTTTACGAAAACTGAATATATGTCTCCTCGTCAAACTGGTGACGAGGCAGTTCCAGCATGCAAACATAGGAACGGCTTTCACTTGTCAAGGAGATGTGCCACCTGAGACAGAAAAACGCTTTTTGTGCCATCATTTCACTAAGTAGTATTTTACATTCCTGTTTGGACTATAAAATGAAAAATCCCTTTTCTGACTCTTGCCTTTAAAATTTGCACTATTTTATGAAACGAAGTGTTGGTCTTTTTGTCCTTTGTCTTTTCATAACGATCAAGAAATTTGAAATAGCAGTAAGTTCCAAATAACCGATTTTTCTAGACCATTGATTGTTGAATACAAGGTAGGCAGTCACACTCCTTCAACTTATACTCAACAGATACCATTTCTAAGTACTGTGTTCACATTCACTGACTTATATATACTGAAATAGTTTCTTTTGGAAGTAGCATTACAATTGGTTCAGTTTATATTAACACACAGCTTATAAACATCAAAGAGGCTTGTGGTACAATAAATGTTTGCGTCACAGACCGGTTTATAAATAGTTTGCATTTTTAAAATCAATGTTAACCTAAACCTAAAATTTAATCTGTTTGCACAGACAGCCAGGCAGTCAGCAGCTGTTAGGATTCTGTGATTGCACTGGACAACTCTGAACTGCCCATCCTCTTCCTGACACCAAGAATCACTTTCTCTTCTGTAATTACTGTAGAAAAGATCTTTGCCTCTGAAAACGTTCACATAAGGCAATGGAAAAGAACAAACTGATCACTGCACAGGGTTCTGGTTTGTTTAGCAGAATACTTCAAATGCCAGTATGGTATTGTAATGAATGTCTTACAAGACTACAGTAATCCAATATGTGTTAATGTAATAATTCTGCCAGCATATCACTCTTCTTGCCCTTCTCCCTCAATTTCTGCAAAGAAGAATGGAAAATCTCTACCCTTCTATTTATGATCTTGTAGGGTAGAAAATTATTCTCTATTTGCACTTCATACTTCTTACTGTCTCACTTAGGATCTGGGGTTTGTGCATTCTTTTTAGTACATGCTTGTCAAAAGATGTATCTCCAAGAACTAAATATGAAGGGAAAATAATAGAAAGTATCATAATGTCTAGCTGCTGCTGTCCAGTAAATGAATGATGAATTCCAGTGACTAAATGTTGCCTTAATTCCAAACTGTGTTTGTTAGTTTGAAGGGCCTGAACACCAAATTAGTGACAGAAATCAGTATATCAGTATCACATACAGATCTGCTTTGCATTTAGAAATGTTCAGACCGAGATTTCCAATCTAGGAACACCACTACCAGTAATAAAAATTAACTATTTTGAATGAAAACAAGGCAATATTGATCATCTCTCAGTTCCTGCATCTGAGATGCTTGCATTTTAGCAAAATTATGCTTTTCTACAAGTGCTTCAAACCTGTTTACCACAAAGTGTGAAAAAATGTGTGACAATAAATATATTCAGAAGCCAAAGATTATTCAATTTCAGAATAAAGTTGGGGTAGATAGAAATGTTTTAATTTTTAACTCAATAAATTATTGCCAATGTCAACATGCAATGTACAAAAACCTGCTCTGCAGTGTGCTATTGGATTACTTTTACTACAACAGATACAACCATAACAATCTTAGCAGTCAGAAGTGTTAAGAGACGAAATTCCTCCTCCTTAAGGGAAACACTGAGGCATTCTGGTGTACTGCACATAACTGATATATTTGCTACAGTCCTTCCATGGGTGATGAAAGAAATTAATTTCACAGAAATTAAATTCTGTGAAAACACAGGAAAATTAGAATAATATTCCCCTGAATCCAAAGGGTTATAACTGTTTCACGCTGTAGTCACTTGAGGAAACTCAGTAGAATTGTTTCAGGCCCAAACTGATATTTAATTTTCCTAGATTTATTAAAAATAAAATTAATATAATTTTTTTTCATTGTCTCTGAGCTCATGGAAATGTAGATGATGATAACTGCTTTTTAGGAAAACTGTAATTCGAAATAACTAAGGCTCACTTTAGCCAAATACATTTTCACCTTCTTGGATCTTCTGAGTCTTCAAACCCTCTTCAGCCCACCTTCAGCATAGTTCTGACTTTTTCTCTTTGGGAAATGCAGAGAATTCAGCCAGCTCCTTCTACCAATAGCCTCTTCCCTTCAAAAATTATTAGTCCACTCCTCCTCCCCATCAAAAGTCAGACAGTCAGAGACATTTTATTTGGAAATTAGTAAGTAAGTGAGGCTCTTTCTTAACTTTTTCCTCAAATTCCTTCAGACCCTTACGGAATGGACAAAGTATTTCAGCCTTTTTCCAGGTTCCATCTGGAATGCTATTTGCCCTTGCAGATTTTGTCCTCTCATAATCCAAAAAGATTAGCCTTAGTTAAAAACACACACTGTTCAGCCCCTGATTCATGGAAGGAGAGATTAATCCTTACTTACCAAATCTAGAGGAAATAGTTATGCAATTTCACGTTAGAATTTTAAAGTTAAAAAACCAGCCTATCATCAGAACTGTGTCTAAATACAAGCTACCAAGTGGAAAAGGAGAAGAATTTGATTGGTCCATGAATACCAAACAAGAACTGCCTACAGATGAGAATGGCCCAGCTGACAGTACCATAGTGTGACAGTTTGATCTTGCAGCAGTAGCTTGCTTGCTGTGATTTGAATGTGGGTTGAACAATTATCCAGAAGGAAGGAATCATTGATTACTTTCAGTGACACAGATCTTACTGAATGTGTTCACTGTACTCAGTGTGAGTAGCCTCCAAACAAGGTACTTGGCACCTAAAAACCTGTCCATTGGGGCATTCTTTAGACAACCTGCTCTGTTTTTTCTCCCAGAATGAAGTTGCTTAGATGATGGCTAATAACATCAAGTCTAGAAACGTACATGAACATGCAAGATCCACAATGTACTTCCCTCTGTGCAACTGTATCTTCTTAGTTTCATGGTTCAGGTTATCAGATATTAATTTCTAATAGAAACTGTGTCTCATTTTACATACTTATTTTGATTTTGCACCTTTTACAAATTTTTCTTGCCAACAATTTAAACAAAATACAGTAACCAGGCTTGCTGAATAAGCTCTTTCCTGTGGATTCAGTGAAGAAAGAAATTGCAATACATTAGAGGAGGAAGTACTCTGACTGGCCTATCAGGGTCTGTCACTCACAGGCCCCAAGCATGACCTGGACTCTTATTTTCTAGGCAAAAAAAAAGAGATCCCTTCCATCACGTGAATACACAGAGAAACTTTAATCCATTCTTGACAGCATATAACTGCGTCTACGGGAAAAAAGGTTTCTAAATTTTCTTTTATTCACTTACCTTCCGGTTGGGTAATTCTAGCTTTTATATGATATCATCTTAGAGCACTCGGCTGGGACCTGTTTATTTGTGATGATCTGATCACCCACATTTTAATGTTCGATTAGCTCAATGTTTATGTGAGGATTCTTAAAAATTAACTGAGCTAAGTTGCCCAAAAGTAAATATTTTTTTCTGGACAGAAGTAGAACCTCATGAAAATTTGCCTTAAGTATGTGAGGATAAGATTAATAATGTTGGGAAATTTCTTCTCTGAAGCTGCAAACTGCAAATAGCTGGTCATAGCTAAAAGGTGAAAAGATAGTCCTGTTACAAATCATCAGTTGTGAAACTTGTCAAAACTCTCATAACATAACCTCTGCGTGTCACTCTACACTTCTGTTAAGAGATTCAGACAGCACCACCAAAATAACTCAAAATAATTAAATCAGTAGTCTCTTTCTCAGTTTCCATCTCTGATATACAAGGCTGATATTAAAACATGATGTAAAAGCCTGCGAGAAGCGAAGGGTTTCTTAAATGTGTCAAGACTGTGGGACAGAAAAGGCTATAAAAATGACATTTCTATGTGAATCTTTGCTAGATTAGCTATACCTTGTATGATCAGATACCTACTGGCTGTTATCTAGATCATGCTCACAGTATTCTAAGTTTTGGAAGCTAGTTAGGAAAAGCAATACAGGCCAATGTTTGAATTAAATTCTTGCAAAGCCTTTGGCAAAAGAGCCTGGAATTTCACACTGGACTTCAGAATTAAAGGCATTTAAACCTCATGATATGAAACAAGGGGTGTAAATTAGTGAGTTTAGGAACCACATGTATAGAGGCTACTTGGTAAGAACAATGTAATTTGTCCCACATCTGGCTTGGGGAAAAGGATATACCTGTTTTGTATGCTGCCAAATGACTGTTGCAGCAGAACCTTCTCATGAACACAGTTTCTGTTTCAAAGTGCTGCATTACTAAGAAGATTAGGATTTGTCAAATATGAATGGATTGTTCCTATAAATGGGTCGGAATGTACTGAAATTTTGAGGGCATTGCCTTTTAAAGAAGCCAGGTTAAGTAGCGTCATGTAAGGATATTAAGTGAATGATTGCATTAATGTCTTTAACTTTTTGTGTTCATTTCTGTGCCCTGAAAAGTGAAAACTAGGGTAAGTCTAATAATTTTAAAGAAATGCCTTTCCCATAAGGAGATTGCCAAAGATATGTTCTCAGACAGATGTCCTAGCCAGAGCCTGTTAGGCTCAAATAAATTAGGCTATGCCTGCATGTTAAGAAGGATCTCATAAACACACACAGAACTGTCACAACGAGACTTCCTTTTTGATTAGTAAGAATGGTCTTTTCAGAACAAGGCACACTAGCTAAGTAGTGGAAAAGCTGCACAGTGGACAACATAATTGTACCTTTTCAATAAAAGCCTGTCTTTCGTCTATTTGCTTTCCTCAAGATTTCAATTTGCTCTGCCTTTGTTCCTGTTTCTTTCTCTGCCGCCTTTTTAACACCTCTCTTTACACTAAATTAAAGTATTAAAAAGTACCCATAGACATAAAAAGGGATTGCCAGGATATCGTGTGTTTTCAGGGTCTGTTCCAGTTTGGAAGCAAAGTGAAGGGGGCTTCCTTTTTTGTTGTTTAATAATTGTAACTATATTTGGTATTTTATTTTTCTAGGAAAGAAGCAGTGGACGCTCATTATCACTTCCTGGGAGACCTTCTTCATTCATTTCTCCAGCCATGTCTCCTACTTCCCCTCTTATATTTCAGCCTGCCCCTGATTACTTCGGCAAGCCAGACACAGCAGCTGACAGGCCTGGCAAGAGACTGACTCCCTGGGAAGCAGCGGCAAGATCCCCTCTTGGCCTAGTGGATGAAGCTTTTGGGCCCCAAAGTATGCAGGAATCCATTGCCGCTAACGTAGTATCAGCTGCTCGCAGGAAAACACTTCCTGAGCCACCACATGAATGGAAGCAGAAGGTTTCTTATGAGCCTCCAGCCCCCAGTGGTAGTGTAGCCGTCATAGGAGGGAAGCAATCGGGTATTGTGTCACCACCCAAAAGCTCCCTTTCTGTCCCAAGTGCCACCACGCAGGCTGGCTCTCAGCTGCAGTATGCTTACTGTAGTCAACGGTCCAGAACAGATCCTGATATAATGTCCATGGATTCCAGGTCTGACTACTGCTTGTCAACAGCTGATTCAAACCACAATCCACAGCCAAGGGGATGGAGGCGCCCAACATGAGCCGCTGGAGGGCCTGGCTTATTCTCCCTTCTTCCAGCTTCACAAGCCTTAGATCTGAGTGGGAGAAGGAAGGTTTCTTGCTGGCTTGACTGTCTCTGAACTAAAGAAACGAGGAGGCAAAATTGAACGCAGCACAGTTTTCAGATGACTGCAGGGCTAGCAGCCTCTAGAACAGACTCAGTTTTACACCCAACCTAAGATTGTTTGATTCTTCAAAAGGCAAAAATACATGTTTGTTGGGGTGGGCATGGGATGAAAGTGGGGTAAGCAATGTGCTTGACACAAAATTCTAGAAAGGATGTAGATGGAGTCAATACAAGTGCTTGGAGTTGTGAAATGGGGGGGGGGGGGGGGGGGGGGGG
>NW_010256270.1:36224-45039 GCF_000690775.1 Eurypyga helias
GGGGAGGGGCGGGATGGGGAAGAAAAATAAGGGCATTTTAAGGGCAACAAGTATTTTACAGGCTCTTGTAGGTGGTTTTCTGGGTATGTCTGACATCTGAGTTCCAAGGTACTACGCATAACTAGACTTGGGAAAGTTCCAATGGAAGTGGAATACTTAGAAGCACTGGCTTATTTGCCATATGTTTTCTTCACTGCTTTTTTAAAAAGATCTAACAAAGTAAATCAATTAATAGTTTTACTATGGCAACAGTTAAAATACATCTGTGGACATGGTACCTGAATCCCTGCAACATGTAGATATATGCAATCTTATGCAGTCATCTATTTCAAATAGATTACAAGACAGTTTCGATGAAGTTTTACCTATTGTAATTAATTAAATAATCTGAACACAACAGGAAGAAGGGTGTTATTAATAGAGCTCAGTACCATGATACCTGAACAACAAAAAAGATGAGGAAAGTATTTAGAGTGTATTTAAACTGGATTGCAAGTTAATTTAGTAATAAACAAGTCAGAGGCTGAACAGCCTTTATTTATCTGTGAAATGCTCTACTGAACATCTACTGCTACAGTGTCTGGTAATCTGACTGGATGGGCAGTTATTCTTAGTATCTAGGTAGCTCAGTGTTTAGAAAGCCTGTGGTTTGTATTCTCAGTTTGGAAGACACAGACAGGTTGTTTATCAAGAACAATACCTGTTCTGCATAGAAACTGGCATGTGAAAGAGGGTTCATGACATGTGTTACACTGTATGAGTCTAGTACCAGTGGCAAGTATTTGGGCAGTTGGTTACAATTAAGCTATCTTGAATGATCTGAAGAGATGGTAAATAATTTTGGTGGTGATACATATCTTGCATTTACAGCTTATAGAAACAATAGAAATATGTGGCTAAAAATATATGTATTCCAAGCTTATTGGGTAGCTTAGATGTTGTTAAAGCATTAAATGAATATCCCAAGTTTTACAAAGTGCTCTATATCCTCCTCATTTTGTGGGGCATTCTTCAAGGATCTATCCAGCACAACTAAAACTACTGCAGAAGCACTGTTAACTGACCTTAGTTTCAATAAGGTTGTCAGCTGTGAGTAATGTGGTTAGAGCAGAATGGGCTAAAGCATACACTCAGTAAGAAAGAATATATTGCAAAATACACCCTTCTGCAAAGCATTTTCCATTATAGCGATTATAAAACATAATTGGTATAAAGGAAAGAGGAAAATTAAACTCAGGTTCGGTTGAGCTGGAACTTCCCGTAAGAGCAAATAATTACATGAAAAATATACCCTTAATGAGTTTAAGTTGGCAGTAATTCTCTAGTCACACAGAAGTCTCCCTGAAATTAACTGACCCTTTTGACCAAGCAGGAAACGAAGACATGAGAATTGTAAACATGTAAACTAGGATCATGCCCCTATATAACCTTACAAATTTATTTCACAAATTATGAATTTGCAAAGAAAATATTATTTCGAAAAATAGCATGAACAAGGCTGCCATGATATGCTTGAAAATTAGATTTTCACCTCAGAGTCATACACATACATGATCAGAGTAAATTTTCCTGCCACACAGGCAAAAATACATTTTTCTCTGCAGAGTCCCACAGTGTCCCCTTTTATCATGACTGATGCCAGTGGGACTATGGTAGTCCCATTAGCCCCAAGGGCTCATCTTTGGGTCCAAACCTATCTTCCGGAAAGTACATGTCAAGTTTTCACTTAATTTCAGTGAAATTCAGTGAAATTTATAATTCAAAGTCATCAAGACCTTAACTATTCAATAAATACCGGTGTATGGGTATTTCCCAGAAGGCCTACATTCTGAAAATCATATGATGCCTACATATTTTGCTAAACTGTGGTATATATTATCATAAAAAAATGATTCCATGTTTCCAAGTCACGTTCAGGTTTATGTTTTGAACTGTATCCTTTACATTGTTAAAGCAGAAACTAGATTAATTAAGAGTTTGCAGTAAGGCATATTTTTACCCAATACAATTATTTTAATTCTCAGAATCAGATGCCTAACTTCTGAATTCTCACTGAAACTAATGTTGGGAATTCTAAGGTCATACATCTACCAGAAGGAAACGTGTGCTTAATTTTAAGGTACACACAAGTAAAAATTACCAAAAGCATTTTTAAATTTTGATATTACAAAGAAGTTATGATACAAAGTGACATTAAAAAGGATTTAATGCTGTGATGATGCAGCAGTACAGAAAAACACAATCTAGGATCAAGCTCTAACATCCTTTTCCCCAATATACAACAAACATAAGAATGGCCGAGTCAGAGTTTCAGACAGAATGACTGATTTTCTGTCAACGTCCCAAGAAAATCCAAGTGTAGCCTTAAAATTTTTCTTCTATTCACAAGAAGGAATTCATTACTAAGTAATTCTGTGAACCTAAGAATTACTGACACTGAGTTTCCTGTGGCCTCATATTTATCATAGATTAACTTGGGTGTTCAGCATAGTCTACTACAGATTTTTCTTCCTCCTGATGAGGATTTACTAGCTCTCTTTCCCACATGGATTCTCTCACATCTAATACGGAATGAATTCACACTGCAGCATTTCCCTCAATAGCAACACTGGTAAGTGTATCTGTCCTCCACCCAGCCCCCTATTTTTACGAAGTCTGTGGGCAATGGATTGTCTCTGGGACCTATTCCACTGCCACAGAGAAATGAAACAAATAAACATTTCCAAAGTTATTAATGGGAGGACAGACACCCACACAGGCATGCAGATAGATCACATAGCCTTGTTTACAAAGGAAATCAGGCTAAAATCAGAGTGAGACAATGTACTGATTTCAGTGGAAGCAGCAGGCCCAGACTACTAGATTAAATATTAATGCATACAGAGCTTTATGAAGAACCACATGGCTTTTTTCACTTTCTGCTCTTCACCCACCCGCCACTACCAACACATCTTTCTATCAAATAGTTGTGACTGTTGTGCGTGTGTTCTGAATATATTAATGCAAGTATTTCTTACATTGGTTTTTGAATGCACAGACCTGCGCAGGAAATGTGAGGAAAAATTCTCTTTGATATTTTAAATACGTTGATTTTGTGTTCACTCTCAAAGGAGTCTCTGTTAACATGCAGGGTATCTGAATACATGATATAACTGAAAGTTTAGTTTCTTTAGTTATGTTAGATGATGATGTTTGCAGCTCTTGTTCATAGCTTGTTTTCATTTTAGTTTGCTTTAACTCAACCAAATGTCTATTCACACTGCATTTCTGCCTAGTAGCAAAAGACTGTATTATCTTTATAAAAGGCTTTTCACTTCCGAAGACTTTTTGTTCACCGCAAAGGACACTTTATTTGAGAGTGCATGCCAGAGATCTAAATTGTATCATTTAATAAAGTGATTTGACCAATTAGATAAGAAACACTATTTTGTTTTCCCTAAATTCTTGTCTGTCTGTTTAAATAATCTGAACCTAAGTAAAACCTAATCTCTTTTTTTCTGCACCATTTTTAGATCCACTGACTTTGCCTGTCAGTGACCTCATGCTGATATGAGGTTCTAGAAGCTTAAATCAACATCAGGTCAAATGGCAACTTGTTCAAATCAGTAGAATTTCACTTTCGTACTGAATAAGCCAGAGGAATGAAATGCAGGGAAGCACAATCTACACAGGTAAAGTAATATGGTCAGAGCAGTTTTAATTTTAACATTTTTATCCCCACCGTAAAGAACTGCAACTAATATCTACTTACTATAATTACTTGTCTACCTTACATGCATGTAAACCTCTGTTAACTTCCTGTAGGTTTGTTCATAAAGGCTGCATTGCTGTATTCTCTTCTTGTTTATTCTTACTGAAACATGCTATTTAAAGATATTGAAAATAAATTGTGAACCCAGTCTCTACACTAATCAGGCTTCTTGGGTGAATAGCTCTTAAGAAAATAAAGACTGCATGTACAATCTATCTGTGAAAAGCGAGATCAAATTTCCCCTGGTTACGTGAAACGAATCACAAAGCAGTTTTTGCATGTCTAAATGCCCCCAATTCAAGAAAAATTATTGATGCATGTAAAACCTGACAACAGCATTTTAATAGCTTTGCTCTACAAAGGGTTTTTACAAGGATAGAAGAGACTCGTAATACCTTTTCATGGTTACATTTTCATTTTTCTTTGGTAAGTCCTTCAATACGTTGTAAAGAAAGAAAGCATAAAACAGATTCACAACTTAAGGTAACTCCCTTGACTTCAGTAATTTCCATCAGATTAAAAATCTCACTACACAGGCGAACAGTCAATGGTTTTATAAGATGTTTTACCCTCCAGAAAATGTACTTGCGGTTTCTGGAAATGCCCTAGACTTTCTGGCATATTCATCAACATTTAAGAGCATTTTAAATGCCTATAGAGTGGCAGGCTGCAGTGTTACTGAATGTGAGCCTGGTGGAATGAATATGATGTGTAATGAGTCATTTTAAGTCCAGAAAGAAAGGCGGATGTTTCCAGGCCAGTATCCGGTTTTTCTCAGATTGAAGATTAGTGCTTTTACATTGTTCGCTGGATATAATACTGGATTTTAAAAAAAAAAAAAAAGTCTTGTGTTGCTGCAGGGTGAGAAACAGCGCCCAATAACCTGTAAAATGTTTGGTGTTTGTTCACACATTTTCAAAAATGACACAAGCATTTTGTATTCAAATCAAAATGACCTCAGGAGCGTTTGTGTGCATGCACCACTAAGTTTGTTGGGTTGGTTTGGTTTGCTTTTTCTGGAGAAAGAAAGGTAATGGTTAACTTTCAGATGTTAATGGAGAACTAGGAAAACATATCGTACTACGGTGAAGTCCAAATACAGTTGGGAGGTTACCATGTAAATGACTTACATATAGAAAAGAAGGTGTTGATAAACCCCTGGCTATTAATAACACATAGCTCTATTTTCACCCTAACCCTAATTTTGTCTAAATAGTGCAGAGGTTCATGAGTTATTTTTCCCTATAAATAAAGAAACCTAAGGAAAGATACGCTAATTGCTGGAAAAATAATACTGTATGTTGTAAACAATAAGAAGGCTTTAGACCAGCAGAATTTGCCCAAAGCAAAAATGGAAAATAAGAAGCTTTACAACATTCAGAATCTGAATAATAGATGCACTGATATCTTTTCCCAGCATGGGAAACCTCAGGGGGCTATGGCAGTTATAAAACAATTGCCACTTTTCAATATTGTTAACAATTTGCTAAGCCATCTTAGTTTTAATCAGTCACTTCCTGTTATCAATGGAACATTTTTGATCAGGTGCTCATCAGCTACTCTGGTTTTCAGTTCTGCTCAAGACAGTTACTATTTACAGTTAAATGCAAATCTCTTGCCTATTAAATAGTTTGGAATACAGAGCCTAACTTGAAGCTCTCTGGTGACTTACTTACATGCAGAAAAGAACAGTCTCAGATTACATTTTTTAAAAGATGAGAAACAAATAGGTAACTTGTCAAGTTTCCAAGAAATTGCCCACTATGTAGCCACATAATTTCATATCTTATGTGAAAGTTTAAAACTATATTCTCCACTGTTTCTGTGGAGTTCTCCATTATTCTTGACTTCCTCTGGCTGTTTAAAATTCCAAGAGATTTTCCATATGGTAGTAAAATAAAATAAAAATAGCAGTGTGGAAATGGATAAATTTACCCACTGCATAAGAATGCCCTGTGAAAAAAATGCTGTTCAAAGAAACACCAAGAACAGAACAACAAGGCAGCAAAAATCTTTGATCACAGCAAGTAAAATCCTGATCCCACTTATATCAGGAGGGCAAGGATTTAACCTCACAGAGAAATATGCAGGACCACAGAACACGATCATGAATTAAGAAGCACTGAACTGGTGTCAGCAGTTCTGTAGCATTTTGAAGCCTTTAGATTTAAAAAACGTGATCGAAAAAACAGTAAGAAGCATTAATCAGATTTTTCTAATGTCATCTGTCAGGAAATTGCTCTTTTCAATGTGCAGAAATATGGGTAGTTGTCTTAGTTGGGACTCGAGGTTCAAGTTACTGTCTTGGCCCCCTGTGTAATCAATGTGGAGAGGCATTCTTAAAAACCAATTAACTCCATCCCCAAATAAATGGCTAAAACAGGTGGACTGGATGTTAAGTCTACATGATATTTGGACAGATTAGGATCAAAGAGTTTTGACAGTGTGGAGAGTGCTGGAAGATGGGTGATTATACATCTCCCTCTCTCCCTTTGTTTCTACATATACAGGTATCTCTTCAGTACAAGTATTGCAAAATCTTTGGCATGTAAATTAATTTTTTAAAAGGCTGAAGGTATTACGGAAAGTGAAATTTTAATTTTGGTCAAATAGGACAAATACATGGCTAAGTTACAAGCAACCTTTCATTAGGCTAGATAGTAAAATAAAAAGGCAACTTAGCAAACAAAGAAACAGAATACATGCCTCTGTTTCCAGACCTGAGGTGGTTTTTGTGTTGCAGTATATATCCTGGTACAACAAATTCTGAGAGGACTTAATAACTCTGAAACCATGCTGCCTGGGCGTGCAGTGCCAACTCAGTCTCAGGAGCTATATAATCATGCTAATGCTGCATCTGAGTTCGCTCATCTAGCCAGACTTGATCTCATATGAGAAATGAAGGCCCAGGACCCCAGACACATACTTGTGCCCCTCCAAACTCTCCTAAGTTTGTAGAGGTCAGATTGGATAGTGCTGTACTTGTGACCTGGATCACCAACAAATCAGAAAATCCAGCCAAGGGTAGTGAAGAGATGATTGTTTTTATTTTGGTAGCCATAAAGATTTTGAACTTCAGGTACATACTTTTTCAAAACTGACATGAAGGTTTCTCAAAGAAACACACCATCAGGCATCTCTTCCTGTGTTTTAATAGGCTGCTATTTACCCTGGCAGAATTAGATACAGAGCACTGTGATTTGGATGTATATTACTGGAGTTAGATGTGACTCCTTGGTATTTACCCTCAAATGAATAGCAGTATAAATACAGGTTTGGATGGCAGTGGGTAGATGTGTGGATGGATAACACTGAGACAGTAACAACAGTAGCTTTATTTTTCCTGGTGACCTTGTAATAGTTTCTACTCCTTTGAACGCTGTGCCATAAGCTGTGTACCAGAGGGCAGAGAACATGCAAGTGCTTTAGGACTAAGTTCACAGCTACAGTGAGGATTAAGAGCATTTCCAAGGCACACTGTAACTTTTTTTTCCCCCCAGATATTATTTGACCATTAGTGTCTTACTTGGATATTTATTACTTTCCCTTGTTTTAAATTTTTGCCATTATTCATTATCTCCTTTTCAAACACTATAGGGTGTAAGAGATGCATTTTATTTCTATGACAAGCATATATACCTCCTGAAAAAGATTAGTTAAGCCAAACAGGCAGTGCCTTCTAATGAACACTCACCTACACATACACAGAATGCTCACAGACCACAGAAGATGTGAGATAGGCAGAGAGTGAGAGGGAAAAAGAATAATCAAGAAATCATGTGTTTGTTAACAGAGAAGCAGAAAGGTACTTTAGGCTGTAGGCATGGGAGGTTTCCATGCTTCTATTTCCCCTCTGCATTTTAGGGACTGGTGCAATCTCTGGAACACCTGACTCTGGTCCCCATCACCCAATGTCTAGCACAGACAGAAGGAAGGAAAGACAACTGGGGGAGTACAAAAAACCGAGCTAGGACAAGTTAGGAGGCAACAGTGCCAAGCAGTATTCTAAACGGACTTGCTATTCCATGATGTCTTTCTGCCACTGATGCCTTCATGCCCTGACCAACTCACACGAGTAAAAAAATAAAATCAAAGAGACTATATTTATTTTTTATCCCCTTATGAAAGCAGTAAGCAGACTAGCATGTTACGGACACTCAGCAATGTGAAGACCCTATGCAATCTGGTACTTAGCTGCACTAACTAAACTGACTAGTGAATCTCATTTATTTTCTGCTAAAAGATGGTCAATTTGTTATTAAACACTTCAAACTTTCTTACAGAATATTATCATGTTTCTTCTCTCTCCAATTTTTCCAAAAACTTAGTCTTCCAGAACTTGAGCTGTGTTGATTGGTTGGGCTGGGCTGTAGCTTTTAAATGCTTCTGTTTCCTCAGCTGATTCAGACACACCTAAGTCTGACACAAAATTCAGCTGGTTGAATGGCTGTCAGTATCCATGAGCAGTGACATCTAAAGTTATCTGCAAATCTTCATGACGAGTGAAATCTAATCTTTGTTGATGGCTGAGGAAGGGGAAGACCCTGAAGTACACAACTACTGACAAAACAACTGCCTTTTTCAAAACCCAAATGTCTGAAGAAATGTTTGGTGTATTCATTCAGTGTCCAAGTTTCAAGCCCAAATAAGATAAGCCCTTTAACTATGTCTAGGGCTGTCCCATAGAGGGCAATGGTACACTCTCTCTGACAAAGCCCCTATTTCAACAGAGTACTTCTGGTACAGTTAAAGGAGATCAGTCTGGACACCAGATGCCAAACAATGCAATTATCAGCTAGCCCACATATATTCTGCAGCAGAAGCAGAACTCAAATGCCATAAAACTTTACAGTTTGAGCTAAATAAGATAATACATCGGGTATTCCTGCAGCACTACTTAATGACTATGACATAGATACTAGCTAATTATTCCTGACCTCAACATCACAGGGTGGATAGATGTCATCATCTCATTGTACAAGTGGAAGAAAATATGACAATGAAAGAGCACGTGAATTGCCCAAGGCTGTTGAGACAATGACAACAGTGGACTTCAACACAGGC
>NW_010256270.1:45067-74166 GCF_000690775.1 Eurypyga helias
TCCACTAACTATTTATAGTAGTTGTGCATACTTAACAACAAACATAATTACATTCTTACAGCTCACAAAAGAAATAGCAAGAAAGCTCCAAATCCTTTAAAGAAACAACCTAGCAATTCCAGAAACTGACAGAGTTATGGCCCAGTCTGCCAGACAATATTCACCAAATTCTGTGACAGTAAATGTAGGCATTGGACTTCTTTACTGATAGGAACCAGCACAGGGTGAACAGGGATTAACCTCAAAGGGCAGTAGAAGGTTTAGTTAAAAAAAAAATAGGAAGAAATAAAAAGGGAATCTGCATTTGTCTTATCATAATGGAAGCACCTGTCCTCTCCATGTCAGAACTCCAGTATCACTTGAAGTCCAGAATAATGCAAACAAAATCCATCTAAATTAAGGGAACCTTTGCGTTTCCCCATAAGCCAGTGTGCCAAATCACCACTGGCAATGTCTTCAGTCTTAAATAATTAAGACTGAGAAGGTCTTGATGATGTCTGTTACTACAAAACACATGGGTTTTTCTATCTATCCTATCAGTAATGTATCACTAGGCTGCTACTAAGGTGCTCAACTGTGCCACTTACAGGAAGAGAGTAACACAGCCATATTCCAAGATCCCAAACGAAGGCAGTTAATTAACACAAGGCACGTTTATGTCAGGAGTAACCTGGGAAGAAGGTGACGTACATGAAAATTTATGTTACTGTAGACAGTGTAAGAGTTTCTTTTGTGACTCCTTGAAAACTATTTTAATAAGATATTGCATGATTAATTTAAAAACGAGTTAAACTCACCAAATTTGCCACTTGTTTCTCAACAAAACGTAGTTAACAGTTAATCTCTGCTTCTAAACAGGAGGCTAGATAACAATAAAATCAGTTTGCTGGCAGAGTATTTTTAAAAACAAAAAGCTTACAGAAAATTATGTTCTAATGAATTATCAATGCTAATTTCTGGAAACAGAAATCCTCTGGAAAAAAGAGACAGAAAGTACATGAATGGAAAACAACACACCCGCTCCTAGGGAATGTTCCTTTAAATCAGAGTAGCAAGGAACAGCCTTAGGATAACTAACAAACATATAGTAAGTTTATGTGAATACATGTCCACAGCCCCCAGCCACTGCAGACGCACTATAAACGATCAGCCATTTCCATTCAAGACACTTAAGAGTGCACGACACAGACCGGAGAAAGAGAAGGATGTTGGCATAATTAAAATGCATTATGTGGACTGTCAAAAATCATGCAGACCAGCTTCCTGGCCATGCATTCCCAAGTTACCTTCCACTTTCAAACAGGATAACGACAGTATTACGTTGCTGCTGATTTTAATTGCATTTCTAACAGTAAATACAATATAGGGGAAAAAAGCAAAAACACTGTATTGTTCCTCCCTAAGATACCACTCATCCATGCCTCTTCTTACCTATTTGTTCTAAATCAAATATCATAGCATCAAAGTAAATAATTCCTTAGGAAGAAAACTTCCAGCCTTTGTGTGTATACTGTATGTATTTTTTTTCCTATTTAAATGATGTTGATGAATAGCATCTGTCAGAGTTCAGATGAAAGGGAGTCCACATTTCTGGGGAAATACGCTTTATGCTCCTATTTCTACATTCAAAATAGCCCAAAATCCTGCAGCAATTATTTTTATTCTGTATATTTTTCAAGGGGGATGGAACTATAAAGACAACTTGAAATTCCATACCTCTGCATTCAATAACTTCTTGTTCCTTTTAGGTCTGTTCACTATCATAAGAAAAGAGGAATTTGGAAAAGTAAATAATATGCAAATGTGGGCAGTTTCTGATTGATTTGATAGATAAGCTTTTTCTGAAATAAGGCATATAAAAGCCTTGGTACAGCAAGTGTTACTCCACTGGGCACAAGGCCCACATTCAGTGTAGCTAAAGTAATGGAGAAATTACTCAGTGAAGTAAAACACACATGCACAATTCCATGATGCACTCTCATATAGTGAAAGGAGTTTAATTCCACATCTGTAGGATATCAAGACTGAGAATGGAAAATATCTACGGCATGGTTGGACTCTTGTAAAGTGGAAAATATGAGATGGTAGTTTTGTTTTCTGTTCATCATCTAACAAGCCCATTAGTCGTGGAATGTTTCTGAAGTAAGTGAATCAGTGAAGAAAGAAATAAGAGCAACAACATGAAGAGGGAATAAAGCGTGTTTCAAGACTGAGTTCCTCCTCCTTTAAAATATTCCTTCTTGTAGCCATCTATGCAAAGATGGAACTAAGGATCAAAAATTGGTCTTTCATTCTCCATGTTTAAGATTTATATAATTGAATTCAAGATTATTTGGATACAGTAAATTACTTTTTATAAAAAAAAACCTGAAGGTGGAGTCTGATCATGGTGTAATCTGGATATAGTAATCCAGCAAGTACTACTTCCAATGCTGTTGCTCATAGTTGGTAAAGAAAGGTATCCAATCTACTGTACAACTTCCAAAATCACTGTAAAATATGTACTTAATATAGCAATCTGCTCCCTGGGGAATCTTTCATGCATGCCTCTAATAACAGCTAAAGGAAAAAATGGGCAAAATGCCAAAAATTAATAAAAAACTTAGAAATCATCCCCAAAACAACTGCACAGTAGTACAGTAGATGTGCTCTACAAAACAAAAAACACTGCAATATTTTGCACTTCACAGGGGTCAAACTGAAAGGTATATTTGGGGGGTATAATACATTAACACTTCTTCAGGCTCTGGGGAGACCTTATAGCACCTTCCAGTACCTGAAGGGGCTACAAGGAAGCTGGGGGGGTCTTTTTACAAGGGCCTGTAGGGACAGGACAAGGGGTAATGGTTTTAAACTGAATGCAGGGAGATTTAGATTAGGTATCAGGAAGAAGTTCTTTACAGAGGGGGTGATGAGGTGCTGGGACAGGTTGCCCAGAGAAGCTGTGGATGCCCCATCCCTGGAAGTGTTCAAGGCCAGGTTGGATGAGGCTTTGAGCAACCTGGTCTAGTGAAAGGTGTCCCTGCCCATGGCAGGGGGGTTGGAACTAGATGGTCTTTAAGGTCCCTTCCAACCCAAACCTTTCTCTCACTCTGTGATTCAGTTGTGATGTGCTACAGTTTTAAAGCTTACATTTGCTTAAGCTAATGACACAGTATTCAATTCCATGTAATAAGGTTAGGTGTTGCCAAGCAGGGCCTTCTGTAGTTGTTTAGGAACAATGTTAAAGCTTTTGAAAGTTAAGTTCATGACACATATTTAGCACACAGCAACAAAGAAATGTTACTTGTAATTCAGTACTTTTACACTAACTTCACAAAAGGAACAGCTACTCAGCTACAGGCTTTCTACATTTCAGCCATGAAATATTCCTATTAACTTAGAAGTTAATGGGATCATCAGGAAATACGCAAACACTAGAAATGTCACACACCGGAACAGCAACATTATCAGTACCGTTCAGTGAAAATTCACTAAAGTTGGTTCCTAATGATTTGCATCACTGAGTGCAGGAACTGGTTTCCTACGTGTGAGAAAGGGGGAAAAAAAAGCCCAAATATAAAATTTGACCTTTTTTTTTAATGGTGGCAAGAATTATGCTGAATCTTTTTCAAGATGAGCTTTAGTTTCTGAAAGAAGAATCTCCATTTTCACATGGAGATTGCTTTGGTGGTAGGCAAACGCATATCTTTTCCTCAGCAAAATTTACTGTGACTAGACAGAAACTCTTAAATTCCTTTGGTAAAGAATTCACCAAATGGATAACAAATTCAGCCAGGCTGTAGCTTCAAAAATGGGGTTTACACCTCATTTATGATTCCGGAAAAAAAAGAAACCAACAGACCCTATTTCTTCTCTGCTAATGCTGAGTCTGCCTATGTAAGAACACTTTGGGATGAACCTTCACAAATGCCAGAGGTAGACTTAGTGCTTTAGATGTGTCACCTTACTAGCAAATAGCCATTCTGCTACTTTATTAAATAGTCTCTGAAAGCTCTTAAAACACACCCAGGTGTCCCTGCTTCATAAGCCTGGATGTTAACTGACACACAATACCTATAACGTCAGAAAATATTGCATGGTTGCAAAAGGAATATCACTTGCTTTGATCATATGATTGTCAGGTGAAGATGACCAGAAAGTTGTTAGATGATTTCATAATTTCCGCTACCTACACTACTTCAGGATTTCATTTCTCAGCACAAAATCGAAGAGGTCAGCAGAAAAGCTTGATTCTTAAGTACTTTGTTGTGTGAATGAAATTAATATATTTTGCTCTAAAATTTCCATTCTTTTTTTTATTCTATGTTTATTTTCCAAAGTATAACACGTGCTTTTCCAACAGACCTATATGATTTCATCTCTCTTCAGAGGGTAAATAAGAAACTAATTTTCCATGTACAACTAATTCTGAATTAATTTCTTACATATACTTTAAAAGAAAATCCAACTTATCCTCGGGTGCATGTTCCTCAAACCTCTTCACCGGAAAAAACTGACCTCTAGATATAGGATCTGTTCCCTAAGGATCATCTGCAACCAGCCTTTAAGGTTCTACTTCAGTCTTGCCAATTTATGTCCTGAATAAAAACGTCAATTCCTAAAAAAAGTTGCTCCAAGTTTGTGGTATTGTAACCAGTAATCTCTGTTTCACAAGCCCTTTTCCCCATAACACACTGTGAAGTCTAAAAATAACCTACCCTCTATATTTACAGTGTTGGATAAGTTAAGTCACTAAACCCATGTTCAAAGCATGTAAATAAAAATTACTTACTTTTCAGAAGTGCTGAGACCTGCAAACAGTAAAATGCAGAAAAGCCCATCATGTCTTAAAATCAGCCCACTCTTTTGTAGGCTGAATATGGTGCTGTATATGTAATTCTAGACATCTAGATTTTAAATGCTTTCTAAAGGCAGTCTCAATAAAGTCTGTGACAGTCTTAAGCAGGAATTTAGAGGCCTGCTGTTTTTTCCCAATTGTATAGGTGCTTTCTAGAAAGTACTGTTTTTCCCTGCCAAGTGTTTTCAGATGTAGATATGACACTATAGGCTGTAGGATTCAAGGTACATTTAAGACCCAACTGCAGGTCTCTCTGCAATGAACGCAGGCAGTTTCCATTGACATTCAAAGGAGCTATGCATGTGCTAAAGGGGAAATCTTGTCTGGCAAGCGACACTACCACACAGCATTGCAATCCACTGAGTACAGAGACAAATCCTGGTTTCATACTTTTGCAGTAGCAAAGCCCCCACTAGCTGATGCTCCCTCCCTGAGCCAATCACGTATATAAACTTGTTTTGATTTAATACGTTTCTGTGCAGGAAGGGCAGCAGAGGGTAATTTATTTTCACATAAAAAGATGAGCAGCTATAATGATTAATGGGAACATAATTTTCCTAACACTGGGATACTAAAAAGAGAAAGAAATCTGGGACAAGTTATGTAATGTGTACTTACTGAAATATGCTGCATGTCTCTGAAAGGGGACATGATCCTGCTCTCTCTGAAGTGAACAGGAGCTTTGCCACTGAGGGAGACCTCAGCTGCTTTAAATCACAGATTGATTTCCCCTAACATTCTAATTTACAGTAAAATATTCTGGTGAGTATAGCATCAGGTACATGTTAAGGAAGAAGAATTAAAAACTACTACACGCAGTACCAGAATATTCACTGCATGCCATATACCCACCTCATAAAGAACAGCATCAATCCTGTGACCCTGAGGCCTAAAACTCAGTCATACCAAGGACTACAAGAGCTGCCTTGCCCAAAATGCCCCAGGATAAAGCAAGGTTAACACAGTTGCTCTGTGTCAGGACTGAAGGTTCCGGCAGACGTTGAGACATTAGTCTGAATCACTTACAAATAGCAGCTGTACCCAGACGAACAAGTGTTTTGGAAAGAAACCAGTTACCTAGGATGACACTTCTCTTGGAACTGTGCTAAAGTTTCCAGGATGGACTCACCTCAATTCAAGGGATTATAACACATGTTCACAACATCTTTCTTCAGGGCAGCAGGAGTATCACATAATTTCTCCATTTTTCTTGTAAAATAGGATTAGGTACCTAGTCATAGGCACTCATGCATGCCTGCATCAAGAAAACAGGATTTTTAGTTCAGGCCTACTAGTCACTGGGGTCACCTTTCAAACCTGTATTACAGCCTACACAGTGACTTAAGAAAGGGGTGCAAAATTATCCATGCCCTTCCTACTGCAGGCTGCAATTCAGCAAGAACAGCCTCTGGAGGGGGGATGTTCTTCATCCTTCCTCTGTCATGGCTGTGTGGAAAGAGAGGCTTCAACACCATGACTCCAGGAAGGGGCTGTGGGAGCACAGGCAGGCCGACAGGGACACAGCCATCTCTCAGTGACACCACAGTCGCAGGCTGATTCACTGCTGCATGAAGGTGGGAATAGGAGATTCTGTGCTTGGGGGCTATGTAGCTCTTGTTTATCCCTGAAGCCTGCAGCAGCATTACAGAGTAAATCCCATCAAGGGGATGCAGACAGTGTTATGTGCTTGGACAGAAGTTGTGTGTCTCCAGTGAAATTGACCCGTGGTGAATGCTTTGGATGCCCCATTTTCTCACCCCATATAAGTTACCTTCCAGGCCAGAGGAGGCACATCTTGAACCTACAGCTTAACCTTCTGCATCTCAAAAGTTTAACCCCTCTATCACTAGCAATAAGCATCAACAGTACAAAAATGTTTGTTCTAATAGCCAAGAAGGAAATTTAAGTTAGATTGCACAGCCTGAAATTCTGTGAGTAAACCTGTTAGCAATTTTTATGTCAGATACTTCCATTACAGAAACCATAACAGTCAACTCCCACAACTCAAAAAGCCCATATAGATCTACTGTGCTTAGAACTGGTGCATCCCCTTGGTAAGGTACCTAGCTGACCCTTAACCAGTACAACAGTAGAAAACATGTAGAAAATATTTTTAGGAAGCAGAGTTGGAAAATATGTCAGCTAGCATATTCATTGGATTTATTTACTACATTCATGAAATGAATTTTACCGACTTCTCCTACTATGACTGGACATATTTTAAGGGAGAATAAGGAATATCTGATGCAAAAATAACAAGAACTTCCAGTAGCTCCTACATTAGTTATCATCAATTCTTCTGGTAGAATGTTTGCAATATAAATCACATTTATATTTAAGCTGTGTACTTGTGATATGGCATACCATGTGGCTGTGAAACGGCAAGATTGCACTATGATCTGGTTTCTGTATTTCTAGTGCCGGGAATGATTCGGTCAAGGATTAATCATAAAACAAATGGAAGAGACATTTTTTATTAGCAAAAAAAGAACTTGTTATTTTCCTCAATGGAAAATAGCAAAATGTTTTTCAGTTAATGCTTATAATAAAGTGGATGTTGATACACTCTAGGGCCTTGTGAAAATAGTAATTAGAAGACATTCTTCATGTAGGCAAAAGAATCTGCATGGAACATGAATAAACCAAAAGAAGAAAATTCTACTTCAGAAGATGACGATGTCTGGATACAGTATATAATTATAGAAGAAGGCATGTTCTCCCATCTGGGAGAATTCAGTTTGCTTAAAAAAAAATGTATGAAAAAAAATATACCTGAATAAGTTTACACCCCAATAAGTTTATCAGTTGGGGGAAAGAATTAGAGCAAGTGGTAAATAAAACCTGAGATTCTAAAGGAATATTGACATTGATTGTCAAACCAGAAGTCCACAGAAGTACTACACAGAGGTCCCAGGCAAGATGATAAACTGCACAGAGTACCAAACAATGGAGGAGCAAACTGAAATAATACTGAACACCTGGTTTTAAGAAAACAGTAAATACAAATGGAGACATCTAGATTAAGGTTACTGACAACACCTGTCTTCTAATAAACTACTTTTCCTGCAACAGTTTTACATGATTTGTTTTTCTTTGTTGTCAGGCTGTATGAGCAGACTTTGCAATATGGCTTGCTTCTTTTATTTGTATCATCTCTAATAATCTGTTTATATCTTAGAGAAAACCTGCTTGCTTTATATGCTTGTTTCAGGAAAAGGTGTTTAAAATAATTAAAACGCATCAGCAACCAAACAGTTACTGTGTTAACCTTCTGTGGAGTGCTTCTTGCTGGATGGTCATGAAGTATTACCATGAAGTATTAGTATTAGCCACAGAACTGTTTTCACAGCAGGGCTACCTATGGCTGCCAGCCAGGCTGCCTGTTTCTAAAGCACGTCAAAATGTCCATAACTGTTCTCTTTCTCAAGGGTGGAAAAAAAGGAAGCACTAAAGTAAGCTTTTCCACCTTATTTGTACTGTGTTTTTATACAAGGGTGTTTTCCTGCCAACTTTTTCCTAAGAAAACACTTGGCCACCTGATTCCCTTTTTTTTTTTTGATTGACTATTTCCTGCCAACACAGTTCCTGTAAGTGCCTGCCACAGTCTTCCTACTTAGCCGCAACTCCATCTCCACTTCTCCGCCTTTGCACTCAGGTGATACTCTCAGATGGCAGTTATTATGTTTAGTTTAAAATTATTTCAGCATGAAAAGCTATGTAAGCCATACTTAATAAACACAAGCTTAATATTGCTCATGCTTGGATGAAAGAAAAAAAGTTCAAATACTCCTCTTTCTGTTCAAATTTTTTTCTAGCCCTAGAAGCTTCTACTTTGTTCTGCAGACCACCTTTCTTCTGAAGCATTCTCAAGCTTGCGCTTTGACTAGCCCAGCCTTGCTTTGGAACTGTAACCCCCTAGCAATCCAGACCCAGCATGCATGAAATTGAACAGGTGTTTACTGGTAGGACCAGAAGTTTATTTTTCTTTAAATCACAAATTATTTTCCCTACTGATTATTCTCAGCTTTGTTTACCAGTGTTTACCGTTTTAAGGCTGATATTAAGTGGTAAAGTTTTGCTCTGTTTCTTGTTTGTTTTTAAGAGGTCACACTGAATTGACTGAAAAACAAACATATGAACTGTAAAACCACATATAAGGACACTTGCCCTGCTCATAACAAAACTCTTGTTGTCTTCTCTGAACTAGTTTCAAACCACTGAATTTACAGAAGTTACAGCAACATTTTAAGCCTGGGGACTGAGTTCAGAGTCGGTGTCTGAGAAGCATTTAAAACTTTAAAACAAGTTTTATCAGACACAGATTGAGGAACCCTTAAGAGTTGCAGAACAGCTTAATCGGTGGAGACACTTCAAAGTTGGACTGTGAAACTGGAGACAACGTTCAGCCTCCACACCTCTACAGCCAAGTCTGCATCAGTGTGGCTGATTATGCTGGCATGGCTATAATGTGTGTGGTAGCCACGCCAGACCCTCACAAAACAGGAGCTGTACTCAGCTATATTTTCTGGAGACTCCTCTGATTCTCAGGAGTTTAAGGGAGCAAGAAGCCACATGCAAAGTGTTTGGCATTTGATGGCATTTCAGTGACTGCCTCCTACAGAAAAGATACTTTTATAATGGGTACCACCAGCATCACCACAGCATAACTGCTAAGCTTGTAGTGGTCTTGACAGATAGAAAAGAGGTAAATGGATATGAAGAAGGCAAGTATTTTTTCTCCAAGTCAGGACTGATGAAGAGCAGCAAAACAGAGCCAGGAAAACAATGCTGTTGAGACTTCAGGACTTAATCTCAAGTCTCAAAGTACTTCTTTTCAGATTTCCAGATCCTGCATTCACACGGATCTCGGCTTTCCATTAGTTTAGATTCAGGAAAAAAAAAAAAAAAAAAATCCCCCTTCACCTTCAAAAACAAAAGCCCCAAGACACTCTGCCAATTTGATGCTTGGCACTCTTCAGCAAACAGAAGTTCAACACCTTGGCTGAATGGTAAGTTTAGAGTCTTTTCATGGAACTCATTTTTCTTTTGGAATGCTTCCTTTTAAAAGCACAGTACCAACATCAAAAACTAACAAAATAAAATTATCAGGTAGCTGAATAGTTCAGTGAAGGCATCTAAATAGAGTTACTGGATATGGAGAATTAACGTTAGAATTAAATGCAGTATCCAAACGACCTGTTTCCAAACAAACAACGACCTGCCAGAGATACCCATAGCATGCAACGTTCAAGAAGCGAGGCTTCTCTCTTTAAGAGCTCCTTATGCAGGCGTAATACTTGTTTGTGACACTATGACAAAATGTAGTTTTCTTGTAAGTAGTGAGAAGACTTGTATCCTTTTGATGAAAGAAAAAACCCAAGCAAAATGTCAGCCTCACAGTGCAGTCACCCACAGAAGTGAATGAGCTTTCAACCAGTTATCAGAAAATGCACATACTAAATGAAAGCTTCCCAGCCAGCTGCTGGCTCTGATTAAGTCTTTGACAGTACAGGCCTATGCTTGTGGCCTTAGCTCTTGGGATTAAATCAGGCTCTCAGCTTTGTCTTTTCTTAAAATTACAGTCTTTCAACTCTCAAAGACTGGAAATAAAGCATGTAAGTGTGAGACAACTATCTGTGATAAATCTTGAGAAGTCACTCCTAATCCGTTGCTCTAGTAGTCCAAACTACCGCCCTCCCTGTGGTACTAGGGCATCCCCAGGGCTACTGAGGCAACTGTACAAATCTCAGTGAGGAGCAGGGACGACCTTGTTCCTCCAGAAAAACATGAAGCTCTGCTCCATCACCACCTCTGCACAGAAAATGTATTTCTAATATGCGGGTCCTAAACGCAGAAGAGTCCCACAGCACGGAAAAAATGCCCTTGAAGAAACGCTCCGTGCTTCTTGTACCTATCATTATGGATTATTTAGCTTCAGCAAAATACCGACCACAGTCTCCAATGAGCTGTAACTATCAAACCATGCATTTCAGTGAAGGGAAGTATTATTTAATGTATGGCACTCTAGGATGATTAAGCCAGTCTGTGAGCTTGGGAGCCACAGCAATATTTACCTGTCGTCTTCCTTCAGGTCATTTTATGTTACAGACAAGGCAGTTAAAACAAGAGGGTGGTTTTGGGGTTTTTTGTTTTTGTGGTTTTTTTTTTTTTGGTAGTGGGTCTTTTTTTTGCATTATTCTATTCCTAGATGTGATGGGGTAAATGTAAATCCTTCAAAATAAAGCACACCATTTTCTTTAAAAAAACTTGAGGATAATGAATCACAGAATGTATTCCTATGGATCCCAGAAAAAAACAATTATAGTTTTTGGATCCTGAACAGAAAGACACCACTAACAGTATTTTGGAAAGTCTCTCAAATACATCATACGTTATTGAAAACATTCTATCAATACCACAAATGTTTTGACCTCCTGCCAGTCTGTCCAATGCAGCTACAGAGAAACTACCAATCCAGCTCATAATAATAAAAATAAATGAAAATACTTCATTTTTCAGCTGTAAAAATAATTTTTTTTTTCCTTAAGCAAAACTTAAAACTGAACATATTCACAAAATTTTTTTCCATACTTTTCATTGGGAGGGAAGTACATTCCAGAGAAGTCTACAATTAATTTTTTTCATTCAAACTAATTTTAATCTAGAAGTGAAAACAGGGAACCCTGTACTGCTTCTGTCAGAATGCAAGAAGTGTTTAATGAAAATTTGTAACAATAATAGGACTTAGTTTCATTTGCAATGCATGTGGGAGGTTTAGGTTAGCTAAGCTTCAGAAGTTAAGTAAAAGCAGGATTACAGGCCTATCTTTTTCAGGGTTTAACTTTTACAAAGACGTAACAAACCTCCCTACTTCCGTTAAGAAAAACATTCACTTACTTAGATCATGCTAAATTTGTGAGAAATACATCTGCAGATTGTTCCTGAAGGTGAGAGAACTGATGAAGAAAGTTATTCAATGCATTTGAGACAAAAATACAAATTGGAAAGACCTGTGACAGAGAATGTGACTGGTCTCTTTAAGGCTTTATTTTAGCAAATAAATTAAAATACAGGCTTTCTTTAGCAACTTGTTGTTTGGCAAATGGAACAAGTTTTTTCCTCATGCTAGCCTTTATTTACATTCATTTCTTTGTTATATACACATCATCTGACTTTAGCACAAACCAAACATCCTATACATACACGGAAATCTGCTGTGAGGTAAATCTGACTACAACATTTTCTGCTTCTCTGTCTTTAAAAAAAAAAAAAAAAAGTTTTATTGTGACTTCTACTGCAAAAGAAGAGAATGGAATTTTCTTCAGAAGGGAAACTCCTGCATCCCTTATTTTCGCAATGCTTTACTGGCCCCCACATCTGTAAGGACCAGTTTCATTTTAAAAAACAACTGTTGGCAGTCTACCTCTACCAAATTTATTCTTTGGCTCCAGTCAGGTATTTCACAGTAACAGTTATACCTGTGAATAGCTGTCCGGGCTAAGATGGATTCAGAATACAGAAACATCAGTTAAGTCATTAATTGAGCAGTGACTCTGTTATTGTGTAGCAACTACAAGCTCTTTTTTACAGACATAGCCAACCCCTGAACCTCTTGATTTCACTCATAGTGTGAGTAAGACACTCCACATCTATTAACCTTAATACCCTGAATAGTTCATTGATTTAAAGCAATGTCATAAAATTTAAGCACGTATGGCAGTCACAGTCTCAGGATGAATTTAAGCACCTGCTAAGGAGTGAGGCATTATTCAGCACTTAAACTGCTTCTGATTTGCTTAAGTTGTTTGAGAGAAAACTACAGCAACTCATTCTCTTCCATGCTGAAGAAAGAGAAGAGAAAAGAGGAAAAAAACCCCAAAAAGTACAGAGAAGGAGAGAAAATGAGAGAGAAATGAATTACAGAAGTAGATGGCTGTATGTAGTTCAGGATTTTTCCACATGCTAGCCTGGAACTCCTTTATGGTCAATTATGCAATTCAGAGGAAGCAGTGTGGTGGGAAAGATCCCATAAGGTGCTGGAAAAGACAATACCAAAAGGAAAAATCTTTCTTGGTTAAACAAAAAAGACCAGATGGAAGAAGACAAGTAAATGCTGTCCTTGTTCACAGGCTGACTTAATCATCCTAGTTTGCCAGTTGCTAAATAACGCTTCTCATTGAAATGCAACTTTAACTTTGTTACAGTGTCACATGGCACTGTAATTCTTTCACCTTCCTTAACCTTTACTCATTATTATGGACATTCTATGAATCACATATATATATGAATGAAGTTTTAGCAGCTTGGTATGTTTTATGGGGTCCTGAATGATTTTGAGCATTATAAAAGAAAGTAGCATTCAACAGGATCAGTTCTAGACCTGCAGCTATGACAGTTAAACACCCTTTATTCCAGCTGCAATGACATATGCTTATTTCTATTTCAGTTAATGGCAAAATCTTGACACACTCGTAGGTAGTAAATTAAATTCTGGGATAGTCATTCTACAAAGTTTTTTAAGGTTCAACTTCTAAATGATAAATGTAGAGATAAAAATATCTGTCAGCAAAGTCCTTTTTTCATACTTCGCTAGTGACTAATATTTATTTTGTGATTCAATATACTTCTTCTGCCATATTGCATTTGGCAGTTATTCCTTAGTTTCTTTCCCTGCAATAGATTTTTCCTTCTACTGTGCTTTGGATTTTATTTCTTAATTTTACTGATTTTCAATTATTTCAACAAGTTTTCAGTGTAATTTTGAATGGCAATCTTAAGAGCTTGCAGTTATCCAGCAGTAACTGTTGGCTGTACTGTACACACAATTCATCTTACTCGTGTATTTTTTATTCTATCAAATAATTAGTTAATGGAAATTGGAATAGATTAAACACAGAACTATCCCATTTGGGATGCCTCTTGGTATTTCCTCCTGGATCAAAAATTCAAGCTTAAAGACGAGTTCAGTGCCGATCAGTTAAATGCAAACTTCATAATTTCATTTGATGTGGTTTTACTGAATTGCATTTTATTTATTTTTCTCATTTCATCAAGTTAATTTAACATTTAAATTCTTCCTTACAGACTGTCTTTCATTCTCCTAGGTTAGCATTTAATTGACACTCTCTACTTCATTATGAAGTTATTAATCAAACAGTGAGTAGCATGAACCATTGACAGACACTCTTACATTCCCACTTGACAGCTTGGTGGTGAACCACTGAGAACAATCTTTAGCCTTCAGCTGAATAGGTAAGATTCCACCAAGAATTTGACCAGGCTTGCTTGTACTGTCAAAACTGGCTGATCCAAGCCCAAAAACTAGGAAAGAATTGCTGATGAGTAACAGCAGCAGGTAAATTCTGATAGTGAGGATTAAAATGAACACTTCTTTGGAGCAGAGATGTCTAGGAACTCAGCAAAATGTTTTGCAAAGCTAAACCTAGAAATAGAAAGCTTGAGTAAAAATAATGCAATTTTTTGTTTAGACAGGCAGACTTTTAGGACATTGTATTAGGCACATAGATTTTATCTGCCTCAGAGTGCTTCTTGCTGGAAAAGCTATGCATACTGTGTTGGCGTATTTTATTACTCTCCAAGATTCCATTTGCAGTCAGAATTCCTTTCTCCTGTTACATCAGGATCCAAGTAATTTTCTCATCAACCCTCCAAGCCAAACAAGACCATAATTTTCCATAAGAAAAAGAAACTTCCTACAACAAACCCATATCCAATCAGAAACAGAAAAACGTCATCTTGCCTTTCCTGTGGCGTAATTCAGCTAGCTGCACTCAGACAGGAGGGTAAGGGGGAACCAGTTTCTTCCTGTCTTAAGTTCGTTGCCATCATGAAATCTCTGTGCTCTACCCATCACACATTTCTTGGATAAACTGATACAACAGTATCCTGGAATGCTCAATATTACTAAGATTCAAATTACTGCAGGTTTCTGTTCCTAACACACAAAGCAGAGTTTGAATAAGTTTGCAAGGCCTGTGCTTGTTAAGCAATTGCTCCCTGACACACAGAATAGTGAAAAGTTTCTCATTTCTTTTTCAGAACAGACTGTGTATCAGCCATCTGACACGGACTTTAGCCATCAGCCACTATTGAAGCATGGTTTCGTCTTTCACTAAAGGATTAGCCCGTGCCATTCTCATCTGATACAGTCTTGCCCATCCATATATTTAACACCTTATTTTTAAATGTCTCTTTCCCGGTTATAACACAGAGATTATTATTCTCAGAGGTGATGAGGAGATGATCTGTAGGAGTATGAGGGGAGCATTCCATTAAATCTTCCAATAAGCTCTGAAAGGGATATAAACTCTCTTTGTTGTGGGTGCAGTTGAATCTTTTCTGTTCTCTTCTTTCGCCAGGAAGATATGAGTGGCTGGAGTGTTTGATTCTATATATAAACTGGTTGATGTCAGCTGGATGCCAATCCCTTTGAAGAGGATCAGCCCCCAGTTCGTCTCGGTACTAGGTACCATGCAGATCCAAGCACAAGGGTAGACACCATCCTGGACCAGGCAGGTCATCCCCATACATAACTAACTCCTGAAGCTTCAACTAAAGGGTTGAGACCACTTTTTTCTGCGCAACAAAACAGGAGGGTAAGTGTACTGTTTCCTGAAATATTTTGACATTGTCTGTCCTACAAACTGTCATATAAAAGACATTTATGTAACCTCTTGACTCTGCAATTAAAAATATGTATAATTTTTTTACTTAGCCAGAAATGCACTTTCTTTAAAGATGCCAGAGCATCTCATTTAGCTCCTCAAATTCGTTATTAGATTAAGAAATGTCAAAATATAACATTTCTGAAATCATAAACCAAGTTGTAATTAAAATACTAGTTAGGAATTTGCATCTTTTAACATAATGCGTAGATATGAGGCGGCCTAGACCACTGACACTGATTTTGCTACAGAATTTACATAGCCAACTCAAAGTCCGTTCCTTCAAAACTTCTATCCATCAGAACATGTCCTTACATCTGTCTGTAAGCAAGAAATGCCAGTGCATTTTGCACAATTAAGAGTGCAGATTTCTAAATCATAAGTAACTTCACTATTCAGCTATTATAAACAGGCTATTAGAAAAGAAAGTTGGCTGAATTGTGCAAGCTGGCTCAACAATGTAAAAATGTGTTGTTTTTTTTCAGCAAGGAAAAATCGTATCAGAAAATCACAATGTTATCACATTCTGCCATGGTCAAAGAGAGGAAACAACAAGCATCAGCCATTATGGATGAAATACAGAGAAATGGTATAGCGCTGAACTCAGCTTACTGTATATGCAATGTCCTCTAGCCCTCCCTAATACATTTTTTTAATCATGGAGTTTAACTCTCTTACAGCTTTGTCTCTGGGTGTTTTGCCATAAATAATCTTGTGGGAGTATCATGCTGCCTATGGTAACTAATCCTTTTGTAGTTGCCTCTTTTCATTTGAAAGCTATTTTCAGATGAACAACTGCTGTGGAGGAATGAAGTAATATAACAGCTGATGTAGATTCTGCTAGGATAGCCTTTCAGAATATTATTTGGGGTTAATAACATGACTTCATTCCATTTTAAAAGGCTATCATCTAAGAAAATGCTGATCTGTATCCTCTTTTTTGCTCTGTTTCATTCTGCATTTTTATATGAATGATAAAAAAATTTTGAAACAAATGTTTACATCTCTGTTCCTTCCTCTCCAACTTTATCTTTGTAACTAACAAATTTTACTAGCGTTTGGCAATTCTCTCTAGTGGACAGCCACCATTTAATCTTATACAAAGAAATTTTACTGTTGTTGTTGGACTGATGAAAATGCAGACAACTCATGAGAAGGTAGTTTGATTTTCTAAAACAGGTTCTTAAAATTACGTTTCTACTGTGACACCTTAAGAAACAATTAACTCAGTAGGGAGCTCGGCTTTCAATAGGTATGTGCTGGATGCTTTTGGAGATCCTTCCAGTCCTCCCTATGAAGCCTTTTTACCAACGACATAAAAGACCAAATTTTTAGAAGTGATAAACACCCCACAAGCCTCACTGAAAAACAGGGAGCTCCATTAATATTTAGGATTTATGACAATTAGGGCATTCAGAGGATAAAAGACTGAACATTAAATTCCTGTAATTAATATCTTTCTTGTGGGCTTTTGCTCCCAAGATTTTGGGGATGGTTTCTGTACTCACTCTCCATTGTGACTGCAGGAGGAGTAGAGCAAGAGACAGAAGGTTTTTAGAAAAAGAAGCTATAAGTTTCAGTGCCTAGTCCTCATCCTTCTGATATTTTCCATAAGTTTTTTCTGTAATTTCCATTCCTAAGCAAATAGCTCTTTCCTCTTTCCATTCTCCACTGAACACACGTCTGAAAGCCAGTCTGCCCTTACAGATTTAATTACAATTCTATTCTTGGTTTGTGGGGTTTTAAAGTATTGTAAACCCAAGTACTATATGTGCCTGAACCACCCTATAAACTCTTCAGGGCAAAATAAAATGTCTTTCATATGTTTGTTTGGAACCAGGCATGTCACAGTAAATGTTGCTACTATTCATAGCAATATTAATAAATCTACCATACAGTCCTTGAAATCATTGGAGTTATTGGATAATCTGTGCTGATGCTTGGCATTCGCTTCAAATAATCTGTCCTTTTTTTTATTTATGTATTATCAGATTTGCTGTCAAATTTAGATTCGTACACATAGATATGACAGCTCATTCTACAAGATATGCTGTGATATATGGTCACTGAAGACAATACTAACTCTTTAAGTGCACGTTTTACTTTTGCATCTTCTTTAGATGCCTGGGATATTTAAATGTTTTTAATAAAATGAAATTTCATTAAATGGGTGTGATAAATGTCTGAAATTTATAACTGTACAAGCTCAGTGAAACCAGTTAAGAAACAGAAGGATAATCAAAGCTGTAATCACACAAATTATACACTAGTTCTTTGAGACCAAATCTGAACAATTCTTGGAAAAATCAAAGAGCAATCTGTTTTATAAATTACTAAATTCAGCTCTATTAATTTCTGAAATTTTATTTTCTCCCTAATAGTTAACTAAACAAGCTTAACGTGAGATCTGGAGGGTAAACTGCTCTCTTTCTGGGTTTTGCACAGCTATTAGTAAAGAAGGTCCCGGACCCGGTAATTATGTAAAAAATAAATGTACTGTGTTGGCCAGTCTCGCAGACCTATTAAACTCCCCACTGTTAACAGAGGTAAACAGTAGCAGTAAGATTTATCATAGAATCACAGAGTGGTTAGGGTTGGAAGGGACCTTAAAGATCATCTAGTTCCAACACCCCTACCATGGGCAGGGACACCAGGACAACAGCCAGGGATGGGGCATCCACAGCTTCTCTGGGCAACCTGTTCCAGTGCCTCACCACCCTCTTCAGGAAGAACTTCTTCCTGATACCTTATTTAAATCTCCCTGCTTTCAGGAAAAAAGCTCTGGTGGCTTGGAATGGTAATGCAAGCCTTGGTACCTTGGAACGACACACAGAGAGCATACCTTCTGCCTTTTTATTTCAGCCCCTTTCTATTTCAAGGCTTTCAGGTAAACAGTGAATCTCACATTTCTTACTGAAAGATACTCATAGCAAAAGCAGTTGTTGGCAAGATACAAAATCAGCCAAGTTTTTATCAGTGTCTCAAATACTACCAATCTCTGGGCAAGACTGGTAATGACTGAAAGATCACATCTCCTGCTGGCTTGTGGGACGTGACTTTGTGTTTTGGAAAAGTTTGACATGACATAAAATGCAGCAAGCAGCAGTAATAGACACTAACTGTAAATGCTCAAGGTCTCAGAAAAGAGAGTGAAGTAGTAAATCGGCACATGGATGTAGTGATGTGCCCAAGCCCTTGGTTTTTCACTGGCAGACTTGGATTAATCATAACATTTCTAAGGTTACTTGGTAGAGGAAATCATGTATGTAAATACACAGGTTTAAAGAAGCCCTTGGAGTTCATCAGGTTAGCCTTCAACTACGTTTCGCTCAAGGTCTCAGAAAAGAGAGTGAAGTAGTAAATCGGCACATGGATGTAGTGATGTGCCCAAGCCCTTGGTTTTTCACTGGCAGACTTGGATTAATCATAACATTTCTAAGGTTACTTGGTAGAGGAAATCATGTATGTAAATACACAGGTTTAAAGAAGCCCTTGGAGTTCATCAGGTTAGCCTTCAACTACGTTTCAACCTCATGTCCAGTTCTATACTACCTCTAAACTTCATTCTTCAGTAGCTACATGATTAACTATCTTTCATGATATAGTTAAAAAATCTTATTTCTGATCCTACAACAAACATACTATCTGATATTCATTATTAAAATTTATAATCCAGATTAAGGTATTTAGAAGATTGTAAACTGGAGGATTAAAGGGGGATTAGGCAGTGAATGCAGGAGGAACTATATAAATCATATTTAAATACAGTCTGTTATGATTTTAAGCACAGGACAAGAAGGACTTGGCAGGAACAAATTAAGAAATTAAGATAAAGGTTGAGATTAGGATTAAACTATGAATTAAACTTCAATATTAATTTCCAATGTCCATTTACAACATTGATGTTCTCTATCATCCTCTAAATGTCCTCCTTTTCTCATTCTTAATCACCTCTTCTGCACTGACACTGAAACAATCCCTAGACACATCATAAAACTAGACAGATGATTAGATTTTAGCTGGCAAGGGGTTCAAATTAACTTCACACTTAGGTTTTTGGGATGCTGCCTGGATACACAATAGTACACAACTGTGGGTTACAAGTACCTTGGAGCCTTCAGTTAACACTGACAAGACCAGTACATATGTAAGGGAATAGTTGACATCCAGCATGTCACAAAAGAATATTGAGTGGTTTGGACAGAGATCTGCAATTACCTTGGGACCCCAGTCTGTGAGGATGTACTTACTACCTTCTCTGTGTACAATGAAGAAAAGCTTTTTCTACATGAGAAGGTCACTGATTTGATGGGTAAATGTCTTAGTCCTAATATATATATATATAAAACCATCCAACAGTCCATACCCCTGGAGTAATATTGAGTAATGACGAAATCAAAATATGACTTGTGGGTCTGAATTTCAGGCGACAGGCCAGTAACAAGTGCACTTATCTCAACCACAGAGCCAAAACCCTGCCACTATCTGTCACTGATAAGGATACATTGGGCAAGCCGAGTCATTTTCTTCTGTGTTAAGAACTCTCTGTTTTGTAGTTACCTCTTAAATAACAGAAGGGTGTTAGGATTCTTTGCACGTACTATTTTTAAAGCAGAAGTGCATGCTCTGGCTCATGATAGTTAGCTTCCTCTTGCTCCAGTTAAATCTATTGCAAACACTCAATTTAAACCAGTACGAACAGAAGTGGGTCAACAGTGATGCAATCCAGGGCCCACAAACTTGTTTGATTTACTGCATGGAAAACTCTTTGTCTATACAGCTTTGGCTAAATATTTAATATAGCTGCCTCAAGTAAGTCTTCCTAAACATCAGCAAATCACACTGTTCTTCCAACATAAAGTTACTAGGCGACATATGCCATTTATTCAAAGCGAAACTTTGACACAGGTACCTTCTGCAGTCTATTAAGTTGCAATATTAATTTTAAGATGGACTTCCTGTGTGCTTAGTCTGCAACCAAGAAACAGTGTCTTACACATAATTTGCTTTCATTTCTTTTTAATGCATTAAAATGTATGTCAAAGTTCAGAATTTTAAATCCTGTAGACCATAAGAATATGTGAAGAACAGAATGTCTTATTATTAAAGAAATAATGAATGTGACTCTGAATAAGTGGATCAAAGAAACATACTAGACCACTGTTATAAACCTCAAAGCACACTGCATCTTCCTGTTTTTCTTCCTGAAGTTTATGAACAACTGAGGAGAACAATTTCAATTCATATAATGCTAACTACTCAAGTAAGTGGCATAGGAATTATTTTCTTTAAAAATCTGGTTTTACTATGTGATCTAATTGTTATATTCTACAACCTTCTAAGAAGAAATAAATCAGTAGAAAATAGTTTGTTCAATGTTGAAGTTACTGCCTTCTAAGCTTAAGGTTTATCTATAGGTTGAGGAGCTGTAGTGAGAACATTCAGTCACTGAGCAACAGCTTCCTCATCCACCAGCACCCCAGTTTCACAGACATAACCATGAATATGACCAGTAGAGTTTGTGATATTCAGTTTTCCATTTACAGTCCCAAGTGTTCTCTCCTTCCCCTGCTTATGCAGTTTCATTTTCAAATTGTCCAGGAGGTCACTAAAGACAAAGAAGGAATTTTTCCCAAGCAGTGGAAGAAAGTAATATTGCTTCCAGCAGTTCAGTTTTCTTAGAGAGGACCGAAAAGAAAATGTTTGAAATATATCAGTTCCTAGAAGCATGGTGCAATTCTTTGTTAGAGCTCTCATTTTCAACACCCTGAACTTTATTTAGAAAGCTTCTTTAAAAATAGTTTAAAAATACTATTTTACACAGACTTTCTAATCCACACTTAGAGTTCAAAACACGCCCTGGATTTCAAAAGCAAGCAGAAATTAAAGAATAATTGAAAATAAAATGTGTATAAGCAGTAAAGACCTGGTAGGTATGTTTAAAAGGGTTACCTGCTCATCTATCCGATGCAGGACACACAAAGCTAACTGAAGGTTTGACGTGGGAACACTAGGGTCAGAAGGAATTCCATTCCTTGTTTCAGCGGAAGCCAGTTTTTACTAGTCTGCTATTAAGATGGAATGTAGGACATTACAGACCTGATTTTGATAACAGCTGAATGCCATTCAGCTGAGATAAACTCTGAGCTTGAGGTGCTTAGCATCTTCAAAAAAAAAAAAAAAAGTTTGTGGTGTTCAGTGCTCCAAAATTTTGGAAGAATAATTAATTTCACTAACACCGTATGAAGCTATGTTATGTGACAGATAACCACGCATTAACATGCTGTTCCTTTTCAGGTGTAGTATATACAGTATCAGGCATTTTAGAAAAACGGATGTATGTATTTATCCATTGTATTGCAGTCTCACCCAGCTTAAACCTCGGAAAAAAGGTCAGCACCCCCAGAGATATCATGGTGGAGGAACTATCGACGCTCAGCAACAGAGGTGCAAGACTCTTCAAGAGACGCCAGCGGAGATCTGACAAATACACCTATGAAAACTATCATTATGTAGCAAACAAGCCAAGAAATGTGAGTATTTTGGAATAACTTGTTAATGAAACGCAGTGAGACTAGCTTGGGGCTCCCTTGGTGCTCATGATACACATTAAGCATGATTTATTTGTAGTTTCAAGAAGCATAAAAGCAAAATCCTGCACTAGAATGAGGCTAACATGAAGTGAGTCATTTGTATTTTACTGAGCTCCTATAAATAAATGAAAAATCTAAAAGCCTTAATACATCAGATTCACATCACTCTCACTCAAATATGATTCAGGTTGCTAGTGACCAGAGTTCTTATTCTGTAACGCTTGGCTCATTAACTACTGAAAATTAACCAGTTAATACGAAAATGCACTAGTTAATGATATTCAAAAGGTTGGAAGAAATGAGAGTCTTTTTCATGCAACCAGTATTTCTATTAAAGTAGGTTGGTGGTCTTAATGTGGTTCCCAGGCAGCAAAATGACTCTCACTACTGGAACTAATACACTTCTGGCCTGCCTGTCTCGACGGGGAGAAAAAGGATGGAACCTGTTACTGAAAGACAATTATTTTTCCAACTAGTCCTTCAGAAATTGAGTTAAAGCATTAGTGATACCCTGGGAATCCTCACGGCAGGAACTAAATGCACCTGGTGTTTGTCTATCTGTGGCAAAATATTTAAAACTTTTGCTTAACATCTGAAAATACAGACAACATCATTCAAATATTTTACCTAATTCTGCAATGTGCTCCAAGGTGTAATTATTTGAACATGAATACTCTATGCCCAGTCTAATACAGCACATAAGCAGCCTGATTCCAGTATTGTATTCAATTCTGCTTCTCAGTTACATGTATGCATCCTCAGTGATTTCACATATAAAGCTACATGACTAAAGTGGCAGAATTTGTCCTAGAACATTTAAGCTGCTTTGAAAGTGAAAAGAAGTAAGTGCTACAAAAATTAATTATTATTAACCTAGGAAATATTTCTTGTAGAACAGCAATTCTCTACTAATCATTGCATAGGTGGTGTTACGATAGTGTTAGCATCCAACGCCTACAGAACCCATACAAAGACTTTGACTCAATTCTTCTTTAATCTTCACTTCGGATAAGAAAAATGGTAACTATGTGTACTGTACTGTGGTATAATCTAAAGGTTGTGTTGGTACAAATAGGAAACAAATAATTAACTAAATGAAACAGCGAAGTGCCAAAGGTCTTACTCATATTATGTTAAAGCTTGATAAAGAAAATACATGTACCGGTGTAAATTAACTAGAAACAATGAAATCAATACAACTTGTTGATTCTAAGGAAACCTTTTCCTTAACTGCATTTCATAAGGAGGCTTTGGGAACAGACAGTAAAAGAGGCATTTGCAATTTACCACTGTCCACGCTAACCAACATGTTGAAGGATCTCCTAACAGGCAGAGAGGCTATTATTGGAGCCGCGTTCAATATTTCCGGCAGCACAACTGAAATCTCTAAAATATTTTTGTTCCCTTCTTGAAGAAGGGATTCTCTATGCTTTATTGACTGTAAAGGTAAAAACATTCGTAATTCTCTGGACTTTACATTTCCCATACAAAAGAAGTAACTTCACTTGGGGAGAAGAGTCATAAAGTTTCTTTTTTTCAGTGCAGATATTTCAAACAGAAATTACATTACACAGAGATCAAATGGGTTCATGTTTGAGTTTTGATAAATCCGCCTTTTTAAAATAAATCTGCACAAAAGAAGTCCCATATAGAAAATCAGAATAACTATTAAACACCCGAACCTATTATTAGAACACTATTATTTAGAAGCCCATCTATGATTACTGTCCCTCCAGTTTCTCCCTCTATAGAGTATTAGGAGCTACACAGACAAATTCTGAGCACACCACCATCACTCATCAGAATTTCTGTATTCAGTTCCATGCTTTTGCTACAAAGTCTGACAGATCAGTTCCCCTCTAGTCTACTTCTTCCCACACAAACACAGAGTACACAGGCTGTACATACAGTCAGTATGACAATCTGACATGCAAAAAAAATATTAATGATGCCTCTTTGGTTTCTGTTCCCTTCCCTTAAATGCCTGTTAAGCCATCACTGGTGTCTTCACCATCCTTATGATTCTGCCTGCCAAAATTAATCATTCTAACATACTTCAGGACGGCTAGAAAACATATTGCCTTGATCTTTCTTTGTTTCAAGTTTGAACAAGTATTATTTGTTTGCTTTCCTACTTTAAGAAACTAACTCTAAAACAGTCTATATTTAAATTGCTTTTAGCCTATGTGTCATACCTAAAATAAGATACTGACTTCTTAGGAGACTCTAATTCTGTATTTAGGCAACAATGATTAAGCCTTTTGATGTTTCCTTGGAAGCAATGACCCCATAGGAGGGTGGAAAATAACAGCATATCATGAATCTCCAGAAAGTGACCCGTACTGAAGTTGTCATTTCTATTACAAATAAAGGAAAAGAAAATCCCAAACAAAAGCCATTCAACAAACGCAGGGAACTTTCAACTGATACGGGAAGAGACACTTTGAAGAGTCGGTGCTTTGAAACACAAATGGCTCCAACTTGCCAGATACCTTGATCCGGGTTGTAAGGGTACTGTCTGGCTCATAGCAGCTTCTAGCATCTAGTGATGCAAGGGACACATTTTATGGGCCCCCCTGGCAAAGTGACCAGGTCTACTCTTTGCTGTGAGCCACACAGCCCACATGCACAGGCAGATTTTGTGGTGATCAGTGTAACTAGCAGATGGGATAAACTATTCATAGATGACACATTAATATTTAAATATCCTAAACTTAGGAGAAGGTCAGACAACTCAGCTGGATGGTTATAAGGCTTTGGGAGTCTTGTTGACCTAGCTCACACCACCTCTAACCCGTTCAATACAGCATTCACAAACCCGTAACGCAGCATTTAAAATTCTGCTGGGATATCATTCGTAACACTGAAAAATCATTCAGTTTTGCTTACATAGCCAATGTAAGAGAGTTGTGAAAGTGTTTCATCTTCTGGCTAACAGCAGAAAGACCTGGGGAGTGCTACCTAGCAAAGAGGGTGCTGAACAGCAGGAGAGTATGCCTTTGGATAGTATACCCTGTGTCTCAGATCTTGGCTGTTAATTGGAGTTACCACTCCAACCTTCAACAGAAAATGACAGAGGCTCTTTTTGCCTGTGCTGTCAATGACATTTGTTTCTATCTGAATGCAGCGTGGAGAGCCCATACAGAGCGTTAGAATGGATGGCCTCAGTGTTGAAGGAATTCCCCAGCATGCCCCAATGACACCTCCTAATACACCTGATCCCCGGAGCCCCCCACATCCTGACAACATTGCCCCAGGTAATATATGTGTTTACCGACATTAGATATATTTAACAGAGGAAGGACCTCTTTATAAAACCGTATCCTCAGTAAGAATTTGTTACTGGACTTACTATTAGAAATTGAAAATTTGAGTCAGGTAACTCATCAGAATCTCACACAGAAATGTAAAGCGGTGCTCTTCAGTTGCTTCTGTTCATTTTTAAGGATTTGATACGCCTTTTGTACTACTTCATCCTTAACTGAAAACATACATTAAGAGAAACTGCTCCTATATTTACCAGAGTTAGAAATACTGAGAAACAGGCCCTCAGTTTTAGAACCAGAATAATACAGTGATTTTTCCCTTGCAAAACCTTTGTTTCTAATATGCAACACACCACTCAACAGTCTGAAAGTTATCCACTGTAGTTTAATTACCCATAAACGTAAATCCGAAGTCACTGCAAGTTTTGGTAGAAACCTTTACAGAAGAGTAACTTGAAAAGGAATTTGCCTCTGGCTGTATCAACTGTTCTTTTTTAAGTCCTTAACTGTGAGGATACTGTTGCCTTTATTTAAAGCAGTGAGCTACAAGAAGGCCTTATTTTGTATTCTTTAAAGACTAGAGAAGGACAATTTGTTTTAATTAATTTATTCCGTGATATAGTCCTTCTTCCTGTTTATGAATTATCCATGAGCAGACTGTTTTTTACAAATTCATTCTTTGTTCAGAATTACTCAATGCATGTTTTGTGCAGACCTTTTCCAGTCTATGTAAACTAGGTCAATGCTACTCTGTTGGTGACTCCGTGCATCCATTGGTCAAATACAATGTGAACAGAGGTAATTTCTATTGCTACGATATCATAGAAATCTTCAAGCCTTTCTTTAGGCAAAAAAAGGCCTGAAAAAAAGAGTAGATATTAAATCACCAGGGGGTTTTAAGCTTATAGAAGGAAATTGCATTAATTTAAAGAGCTAGATGTAGAGAAAGGGTAAAAGGATAGAATAGATTTCCCTTGTTTTTCAAATAAATAGTATATTTATATAAATAAAAGGATAATTTGCTGGTTTTAATTATTCAAATTGTACATTAAGGTCTGCCCCCACCCCCCCATCTATTCCTGCCATTTTGTACTTGACTTTAGAAGAAATCCCAATGAATAGGGAATTAATTTATTTAGCAAAATTCTGATCAGAGCCTGATCCTCAGATGATTATGAAAAAAACCAATTCTTCACTTTTTCAGATGATGAAAAAGACCAGAGAACCAAGTAGGTAGGACATTTTAAAACACCTAAGGCAGAGGCAAAGACAAAAACTCCACTATAATGGCTGTGATCTGGAACTATTAAGAGGAGTTAGGAAAAATCTAACCCAAAGACTATAGAATTATCTTAGTTTTAACCAAAAGGCTGTTTTAAAAATCTTCTTGTGAATTCAGCCCAAGGGCTGTGTAGCTATAGTCTGGTTTCAAACAAATGCTTATAATGTTAGAAACAAATTTATATAAAACTAAAATAATCAGGCTCAAAAGAGGGTGGAATACTCGAGCAGTTATGCAGAAGGCTACACATTCCCCTTGCCGCTTTCTGTTTCTGTGTATCTTTGGCAGGGTGACTTGATCCACTTGTTCATTTTACCTAACTGTGAAACGACGGGAAGTTACTTACTAGTTGCGTGGGATGGTGGTAACAAAGCAGAAAATGCAGAGTATTATTATAATGGTTTTGCCCTGATCACCTTGCAGGTTATTCTGGACCACTGAAAGAAATTCCTCCTGAAAAGTTCAACACTACTTCTGTGCCAAAGTATTATCAGTCTCCCTGGATAGAAGCCATTAGGGATGATCCAGAGCTGCTGGAAGCTTTATATCCTAAACTTTTTAAACCTGAAGCAAAGCCAGAACTGCCTGACTACAGGAGCTTTAACAGGTAATTCTGAATGGGCACTGAATTTTACAGTGCAGAGCAAAATCACTGTTAAATGAAATGTTTCCACCAGCTATAAGAAAACCTACTACCTGTGTTTGCAAGTGTATGCATAAACATGAACACACACAGAGACTACAAGTGGCAAATGAGCATTAAGGAGGAAACTAGTCTCCCTCTAAAGCAGGGAACCAAAATTGAATTGTAGAACCAGGAATATAAGATGAATTGTTGAAAATATCGAAAGAAAGAAAGTATCAGAACCCAGTGTACTCAATAAATGGGAAACATGGGCTATAGCAATGCTTCAAACGCCTTTCAGTATTTCTGTTGACTTCAGTAAGTAGTTGATCATAACATCTATCAGGGAAGCTGTCAAAACTTTGTAAGCTATATAATGCAAATCACTATTTCAACACAAGTCACGTGGCTTGCTTTTTAGGCAATGATATTTCAATGAACTTTATTCTTCAACCAATCCCTCACACCAAACAACAGATTGGCTATTTTATTGCACTTAACATTTTTGTATCTTCAACAACCTTTGGTAACAAATTAATGGATAAAATAATACAAGCAGACTTAAAAAAAAAAAAACCAAACACCACAATGTTTCAAGTAGACAGGATCTAAGAATGGACAATATTGAGTTTTGAACTACTGTGAAAGTTAAAACACATCCTTACTTAAGCCTTTTGCTTTCATTCATACCATTCATACTATCATTATTTATGATAGTTATGAACAATTTTCCCCTAAATAATCCCTGATGAGTTCCAGACAGGTGAGCCAAACCAAAACCCATCCTCAAAATGCCAGACAGAAATCTGTTGGAAAAGAAAACAACTCATGGCAATATAAACTTAGAGAAAAAATACCACAAGCATCACTTGTGTTCCTGCCATTGCAGTGAGCCTCAACTATGACTGCAAGGGCTGAAGAATTACACAATGCAACATCAAAATTCTCTAAATTGCAGATATGGCTTTGATGGGTGGACTGTTTGATGGATGAGGAACTGGTTGTATGGTCACATCCAGAGGGTAGTGGTCAACAGCTCAATGTCGAGATGGAGTACAGTTTAATATTTTCATCAATGACACACAGTGGGATCGAGTGCACCTTCAACAGGTTTGTCAACGACACCAAGCTGAGTGGTGTGGTTGACGTGCCTGAGGGACAGGATGCCATCCAGAAGGACCTGGATAAGCTCAAGAAACAGGCCCGTGTGAACCTCATGATGTTCAACATGGCCAAGCGCAGGGTCCTGCACCTGGGTGGAGGCAACCTCCGTTATCAGTACAGGCTAGGGGATGAAGGAGGAGCAGCCCTGAGGAGAAGGACTTGGGGTACTGGTGGATGAAAAGCTGGACATGAGCCATCAGTGTGGGCTTCGCAGCCCAGAAAGCCAACTGTATCCTGGGCTGTATCAGGAGAAGTGTGGCCAGCAGGTCGAGGGAGGGGATTCTCCCCCTCTACTCTGCTCTCGTGAGACCCCACCTGCAGTGCTGTGTCCAGCTCTGGGGCCCTCAGCACAGGAAAGACACGGACTTTCTTGGAGTGGGTCGAGAGGAAGTAATGAAAATGATCAAAGACTGGAGCACCTTTCCTATGAAGAAAGGCCGAGAGAGTTGGAGTCATTCAGCCTGGAGAAGAGAAGGCTCTGGCAAGACATTACAGCACCTTCCAGTACCTGAAGGGGCTACAAGAAAGATGAGGACAAACCTTTTAGAGCAGGGTCTGTTACAATAGGACAAGGGGTAATGGTTTTAAGCTAGAAGAGGGTAGTTTTAGACCAGATATAAGGAAGGCCAAGTGCAAGGTCCTGC
>NW_010256271.1:0-14246 GCF_000690775.1 Eurypyga helias
CCCCACCCGGCCTGCAGACGCCGCGCCCCAGCAGTCCTTTGTGCATCAGTAACAAGTCACAGAATGCCTAAGGTGGTCTTCGTAGTGCTGTTTATTGTTAAAAAGTACTTAGGGTATCAGGTTCCCGTGAGAATATAAAGTGCCATTTCCCACCACACCGAGGGAGCTGCTGGCCTTTGGTTAATTTTCAAGGAATACAACACAAACGCAAGAGTGACAAACAACATAAGCATCAATCTAATCCCTGGAAGAGTATGCAGCTTTTCATGATTAATAATAAAAAAGAACCAAATAACCAAAATACCTTGACTATTCACGAGAGTGAATGCTCAACAGGTTAAACTCAACACCTTGAACAACAACACAAAACCATAACTATACTGTTCGTTCCAAAGCAAGAGAAAACAATCTCAACACCAAAGTCCAGCCACGGTGCTGGTTTTTTAATATAGCAGCAAAGCAAGTCACCTGCAGCCATCACTCATTTTGTCCTATCACTGATGAACACAAAGAAGGAAATCCGAGTAGTCCGTAAAAAAAATATAAAATCTGAATTACTGAAGGTTTTTTTTCTTTCCATTTTTATCTTATTCCCGAGATCAGCATAAACTCAGAATTCCTTCTAAGTCTGGCTCTTAACCGGAAGGCACAAAGGAATGGATCTTTCTCTCTGAAACAGATCCTACCTTTGCTTAGGAAACTTCATCAATATTTAACCAGTCACACCTCAAAATGTAAACGTGGAATGACATTCTTATGCTGCACACAACAGGAACGGAGCCCCCTCTCCCCTGCCTGCATCGCACTGCTGAGGTGTAATCGGGATGAGTGTAGACTTTCACCAGTGCAGTGCATCAACAGTGTGGAACCCCCCAGAAAAACGTTTACCTTATAAATATATGATTTTTGATTTATCTAAAAATCCACATCCTGCTTTTTCACCACGTTCTCGGCCTCCCCTGAGGAGGGCTACAGGTTCTGTTGCCTTTTCAAGTAGCTGTGTTCTCCTCAGGCTGATGTAAAGCTTGCTGACATCAGCTGGCTCTGGACCAAGGCCTGAACCCGCAGCCACTTCTGCATTACTTCACTGTTCGATTTTATTCTTTACCTGAAGCCCAGCCCCTGCTCCTCCCTTTCTGGATGAGCGCCTGTTCCAATGCTGCACAGGGTAAGTGTCGCATGTGTGCGAGAGCTGCAGGTGCTTTAGCGAGGTCAAACACAAGACCAGGAGGTCTCAGACATCAGTAAACATGCAACGGAAGTTCATATCCAGTACTGCAGGTTTGAAGGATATTGCTAACGTCATGCCTTTAGCTGTCTTCCCCTTAGCAATAAGCAGGAGTCCACTGACATCAGAGCATCTGTGACAGGCATGAAAGACTGAGCCTGCCCAGTGCCCTGAAGAGCTGGAGTGTGACCACTTTCTAGACAAGCCCCTGATCTAACACTTAAAAACCAAGAGAAAGAGTTCTAGTGAGCTCTGCACGCTGGAGTTTCCACAGAGCTGGGTAAGCTGCTCTCCTAATGAGTGCAAAGAGCTAAGAATAACCCAAGAATCAGGCTATAATTAGCAACAAAAAACCCACAGGCAAAAGTCACTTAGATGACTAAAGTAAAGCATTCCTGAAACATTACCCCCCTCATTTTGGCAATCAAAAGTGCACTTTTCAAATAAAACATTACTGCGCAGTATTAAATAATCTAAACCGAAACTGAGAAAGCGATTTTTCAAAGTAAAAAACCTTCTTGTTTTACGTAGGAATCCGTATATAGCAAGCAACCCTTTCTGCCTAGCCACTCTCCCACTTTGGTGAGCAGACGCCGCGGCTTCCCTTGTGCTTGCTCACAGTTTCAGTTGCTGCTGAAGGTCATGAATTGACCCTGCACTGCTCTGCAGTTTCTCTTGCACTAGTGGATCTTCTTCCAGTTCAGCTATTTCAATCACTCCACTGGTTCCAAGAATACAGGGCAGGCTCAAGAATACTTCGCTGTTTATACTGCAACATCCCTGAAAAAACACAGAAAGATGACTGTCACACAGGGACTTATTCCTGCGGTGTCTGAAAGATGGTACTACACAAAATAACAGTATTTTAATTAAGCAAGGATATTCCATTTTGTGGCATATTTGTATAGGTCAAATTCTAATTATTTTACATCCTGTGCAATGGGTTACTGTATAGAAACTGTAAAATATTATTGTAGAGATAAAAAAAAATTAAGCATGCCACACTTGGAGGAATTTCCCCAATACAGATGTATCAGAGCTCTATAATGCAGGCAAAGCTTATACTACACAACACCATTTAACCAGTTTTTTGGGTAGAACAAGCAGGGACACTTGATAGTACATACTGTGCTATTAGCTCTTATGACTGAACAGAAGGAATTAAAAAATGCAGCCAAAGAGAGCTATCCAGGGAATATTTTTCAAGTACTGACCCCGTATTCGTTCTGTGAGAGACCCTATTAAACCTATATCCCTATAATTCAAGATTATACTGTAGATTTTCTTTATTTTTAGGATCTGTATGGGAAGATTTATACTGTGTCACTCCCCTGTATCTGCACTTAGTTCATAAATGATTAAAAACTTGACTAGAAAACATAACGATGTAATTAGGCTTATACCCCTAATTTGTACACTAAGTAGCCTGCTCAACTTCCCTGCACTGGGACATGCAAACTGCCCTTCTGAAGCCCTTAAGTACAAGTGGCCAGTAAATGTTTCTACATGGGGTTTTTCCTCATATGAAATGACTTGATGCTTTAATGAAGCCTCTTAGGATAAACTTGAAACTGTAGACTGAAGCTTGTTTAAAGTTAAATGTAGGTCCATAATCTGCACCTCAGTGTAAAGAACCAAGGAGTAAAAAAGCAGCTGTTTCAAAGCTGGACAAATGAAATAGTGGCAGAAAATGCATTTTATACTTTCACAGAAGGTAATTAACTCTTTTGGCTCCTGGAAAAACCTACATTCAATACTGAGGATTTGGAAACTGTGACACACATTTCTCTTCATTTGCCAAATTTGAACATACTTTCCCTGTGGACTCTTGTACTTTTGGGATAATAACCCACTTTTAATACTGGTTTCAGATTAACACAACAATTGATTTTTGCTCATTCTGGACTAGAATTGAAAGCTGTTGATGGAAGAAAGTAAAGTAACTTCAAGCACTATTGCTGTTAAGTGAGATGTCTGTGCTGCTAAAATTAATGGTCAATATCCAGTATAAATAATATAATTACAGTGCCAACCAACAGACATTAACACCACATTTACCTTTGCCAGAGTGGATACAGAATGAACCTTTCTTTTATCTTTCAGTATACTGTCAGTCAAATCAGCAACTGAGAGCCCAACAGACCATGATCTCTGACCTTTGCCCTTTAGAACTTCCATAGCTCTATATAGAACAGGAAAAGGAGAAAAACACGATGTTTAAATTTTAATTGCTCCTATTTTGTTTATATGTAAAACCCAAAAGACAGATTAAGTGTACATATTAGGTAAAGTGTACCATAAACACATGATCCTCTGTTTTGGAAAACAACAGAAGGGAATTAAGAATTGCTTTAAAGAAATTTTTTAATGTGTATTTTACCCACACTAGTAACAATTCTTTTTTCTGTCAGGAGGTATAACTGGTGTGCAGCTAAATAAATCAGGTAAACTGTGAAATGTGTGCTTTGCTTTGAAGTAAACTGCTTCCGCACAAGCTCTGAGAGAAGTGTGCCAGAAGGCTTGCCTTAAAAAAAAAAAAAATAAAAAAAAAAATCAAACCCAAACACAAAAACCCCACCACCAAACGCCAAAAAAACAAACCCCACAATCGAACTGGCAGGTCTAATACTGTAGTGTATGTTCTACAAAGTTTGTCTTGTCCTTCGGTGGTCACAGGAACAACATTACTGAGAACTTCACAAGAACAGTGGGCATATACACATATACAAACATGAATGACACCCACACCTACAGTTTTCTATAAACTCAACGTGTGAACATTTTAGAGCAAACTTCCTCCTCTTCATAAAGAGCTGAAGGAAAAAAAACTGCAACCATCAAGTGCCTAAACATGAAGAAAAAAATATAATGAGGAGTTACCTGTTTGCCACCTTTTCCCTCGAGTTCCGAGCAGCCATTGCTCCCGTTTGACATGCAGCTAAACGACATCTGGTCCATGATGGTACTGCATGCAAACAACCAATATTTAAATGCACATCTAAACAGTGACTGAAATAGAGACCAGGTAAAGTGGGGAGAAGAAAAATAAAGATATTCAAGCTTCCCAAACTTTCCTTCCCCTGCAACAACCCAAATGTAGCTGCTGACCTGGCCTGCTGAAATAAACTCTGCAGTAGCACCTGGTCACAGATGCACGCTTAAAAATGAAGTAATATGTAATAATTCTTACATTAGCAGTAACCTGCCATGTATTATTATGCCACATTTCTTTCCTCTTTCTGTACATCTAAGATATATTTATACCACATAGAAAGCATTTGAAGGTGGGGGGGAGTTGCCTTTTTTTTTCTGTGACAAATGTCAAATACTTCTGCTACCACTCCAGGTCTAGTCTCAGGCACACACCAAAATTGTATTATTCAGAACCATTATTATAAAAATCCACCACACTGCTTATGACTACCTCCATTACTTTTCTTAATTATTTTTTCATTACTCAATTACTTAAGCACTGCTATTATATACTCATAGTTGTAATAAAGTATCACTTCACCTTTGTCTTCCCCTTGTTCACCAATAATCCAGGCATCTTTTGCCAGCTCCTGTGCTTTCAAAAGGTTTGTCAGTATATACTGCAATCTCTCAGTATCTAGGTTGGCACCTACTCCAATAACTCTGCTTTTGGGAAACGTACTCAGCTTCCATGACACGTATGTCATTACTTCAACTATATATGAAAGAAAAACATGTTGACAATGATAAAGACCACTCAAAATTCAACACAACTGTCAACTACAAATCACAGTTACAAAACTCAGGACCAAGTTGTTTAGAAAAGGTATAAGCATGTAAGAGCCTATCAGTAGTTTATTTCAACCTAGAACACCTCCTCCCCGCCTGACTTGATGAAGAAAATTTACAGCCCAAGTACAGTTTTAAGAGAATTGGAATGTCAGAATGAGTCACCATGCTTCCCTCTACCAAAAACCTCACATGCTTCTAAATTTAATTTAGCCAGTGTTTAACGTATTTTCATCCAGCAAGCCCTATTTCCTCCATCCCCACAGCTCTCAGTGACAGGAAGGGTAAGAAACACTTAAGAAGAGCTGCCTTCAGTGCGTTACAGGACAGCGAGGCTCACACGTACTTCTTTCCCTCCTAAGTACTGTGTTTGCTTTGTCTTAGTTCACAGTATCACTGACCCAACAGATTTAAGCTTTCCACCGAAACACAGCTGCAGTATTTACTAGCAACACTACATTATGTGTATTAGTTGTCTGGGAGTCTTCTCATATGGCACAACACACACATGCATCTACCATTACTGCACAGGAGAAATGAATACATGAAACTCACAATGACAAGACAACAGCAAATGGATGCTAATCTTGTAGATACAGTCAGGTGGAAACTATGTACAGAAACATACAGAAATACATACCTTTTATACAAAACAAAGTATACTATTTTCTTTTATCTTGGTAACAGTAAAGAAAAAACCCTCAAAGACAGTGTCCTGCTCAAAGCTGAAAAGGAAAACATCTTTCAGAGTAGCCAAAAATGTTGACTAAGTGGGTGTCTTTGGCAGTAACAGATTTTTAAAACAGGCCAAAGGGAAAAGCAGCTGAGGGAACGAAGATCAGGTGAAGAACCAACATACCTGGATGAGAAGCAACAAGGAGCACAGCGTTCTGACTGTAGTGTGATATTGCTGGGATAATCCCTCTGAACAAATCCACGTTGCTTTGTAGGACATCAAGGTAAGTCTGAGCATTACCCAGAGAATTAACTGTAAGTACCACAACTTTTGAATCAGCTGAAGCAGAAAAATCTGAAAATATAGAAGACGACATGTTTTAAAATTTATGTCATTCTATCAAGTTTTGGATGCAAAACAAAGAGCCATCCTAACTGCTGAACAGCAGCATCCAGCTCAGTTAGGGATTCTTCCCTTCCTGTCTCCCCCCACATTCCTCACTATGGAATTTGGGGCACTTCCACAGCACCTGTAAAACACAGCTTCCCAGAGAACTACTCTTCCCATTTCATAGCTGGCAAACACAGAAGGCAGACTGGACTTCATCCAAGATTACAGGGCAGAGACCAAAAGAAAAAAATCTAGATGGGTTCACAGATAAGCTTTTCCAGGTCTTTTTGGCAAGAGAGGGGAAAAAAAAAATCCATTAAAAAGACTCCTTCATTTTTATTCTGTTTTTTAAAGAAGGAGAAACACTTTTACTCCTTCATCTGAGGTTTCTATCATTTTGATCTTACAGCTCAATCAGGACATTAAGGCAACCATAAAAAGTATTCCAAAAGACAATTTATGAACTCAAGTAAAAGACACGTTATTAGCCCAAGAAAACACGTAAGAACATTTGCTGCAGATATTCCTAAGTCAAAGGTGCCTTGAACATGAGTGCCATACAGGTGGTCAGCTGGGACACAAAAATAAGGTAATTTGACTGTCACACCACTTCTGAAACCAGCTGAAGCTAATGCAGAGGCCTGGTGCATTGATAAACTGGGAGTGTATCAAGGAGGTATTAATTAATTAATACCAGGTTGCCCCAAACCTAGAAGTAAGCATACTAAAATAACAGGTGACAGTGAATAAGCATTTCGTAATACTGTAACACTACTAATAGCCAGCAACAACATGAAAGCTTTGGTTCCACAGCTAAGTATGTAACAGGTAACCACAAAGGCACAAACAGAGATTGGTGGTACAGTTGCACAACCAGTGTTCAGGAAAAAATGTGTTAGCAGTAAAACCCGCAAGATAAGATCAAAGGATGTAGTGCAAGCAATGTCAGGTGCAGAATACGCAGATAAGATGCCTTGTGGAACCAGAACAAGGTCCTGTCCCCGAAATGAGAAAAATTACCATCAGAAGCACAATAAGTTCCCCATTTCATCTTGGTAGAGGGCACAAGGAAGATAAAACCACCACAGAGAAGCAAGGAAGAATGAGGAAGTTCCTCAATTCAGTTCCAGCTTCCCCTGTGGAAGAGCTTTTGGCCCACATCACCTCAACCTCTGCAACGAAGACCAACAAAGACTGTAGCCATTACGATCAATTATGGAGACACGGCACTGACTCTGTTGGATTGCACTCTCACAGCTAACGGAGGCAAGATTGTTAAGAACTAGTTGTTTGAATATGCAATGTTCAAGAACTAACTGTTGGCCATGCGCATATTTAATTAACATCAATCTAGGAAAGCAGTGTGCTGGTGCACTCCCCCTGCTCCTGCCCCACTCAACAGCCTTAGAGTTTCCCGTCAAGCCTTGGCCATTGTGCACCGAGTCTGGCACTTAAGCATCCCTTGACCATATCAAACACTCTTGCATTATTAAGGTGGGAAACAGTCCAGACCAGGAATTTGGTTGCCTGGCCACAGTGGGGAATAAGAATGGAACAACTAATCAACCCCTGACAGCCTCAGGAAGAAGGTCTCCCTTACCTTTTTTCCCTAATCCCTATATAGATTACACCAAACTGATTCTGACTCAATCTCCCCCGATCCATGTATAAATCATTCTAACCCAGCGCTAATTTGATTGCACTTCTGTATGCTTTTTCCATGGTGAACAAGTAATAGAGCAGACCTTGCCATCGAATTCTGTTAAGTCACGCTTCTCACATATTCATATTAGAATCACTTTTCCTTCTACTGTTGGTGATGGTGATCTTTTAAGCAGCCTAAACCACCCCTACATGACAGGTGGTACTTTGAAATTTTATTTAACAGTCTTTTTATGACTGCTCTCACAGTGCAATGAATCTCCAATTCCCTAACAAATACATTTTTTCCCTCTTCCTTCCCTCTCTCCACCCAGGACACTGACATACTAGCTTGGCTTATTTCTGCACAAGTCCAATTTCAGCATTAGCCTCTTAACCCTGGAAGTACAGACTCACATACATCTCTATATACAGAATGAAAAAAGCCTGAAGTAAAAGTGATGCAAGCCTTGCTGAACCTTCCCTTCCCAATCTGGCCTTGACAAGATGAAGAAAAGTAAGAAGCTATGAAAAGGTAACAACATCTTTTAAAAAAATGGCCTATACGCCAGAGCCTCTGCATCTCCCCAGGTGTTCTGCTCTCATGAAAATGAGCACAAGCACACGCAGTACAGTGCTCATTCCCATTCCACATCATCCAATACCTTTGCTGATCTCCACGTTTGGCAGAGCAAAGATCTCCAAATCCATGGTCCCTCCTTTTGCTGCACCTTCAGAAAGGTCCAGAAGAACCACCTTGTCTGCAGCACCCTGTATGAATAAAAATAACGCAGATCAACAATAAAACAAACTAAAACTTGTTCTTGTGGGAGCGAGGAATAAAAACCAGTATTCCTTCAAGTCTAGTGTTTGTTGTACTGCGTATAAACCAAAATTACTGACCAAAATTACTGTCAAATTACAAGAAAAATAATTCAGTTTAGTGAGTTTAATTGGAAAATGACTAATTGCAAAAGAAATAAACTCACAAAACCACCTCTGGGAAGTTATAAACGTTTATGTTACTATTTTCTCTGAGAATATAGCTGTAAGGAAGTGCAGACCACCTACAGACTATCCTTTTCCTGGGGGCTATGAGATCCCAACTCTAAGAAGCTACCATTCAGGCAAGAATCCTTTAAGGATTTTCAAAATAAGTGAATTCAATATTCAACCCTTCATATTCAAAAAGCTGACTGAGAAAACAAGTCAGAAACTAACACTTCTGTAGGTCCATAAGTTAACTGAAGAGGCAAATGACATAAGCAGGGACATTGGTATTAAAACTGCTGAGTTATTTCTGTGTGTCAGACACAGAACTAGGTTTGAAGCCTTTCTAATCAGGTCTGTTGCTACTAACAATAATTATGTACCTTTGCTGCAACTGCTAGCACACACGCAATGCCAAGATCTCCAGCTCCAACAACTGTAATTTTGTTAAAGTTTCCTTCGTTTTTGCCTGAACCGATTTTACTCTTCAATTTCATGTCAGTCTCTCCTACAATTGAAAGAAAACCACAAACTTAAGTGCTGGTCCACACTGTATCAATCCAGGTATTGCTGCTTCATAAAGAATCGTGGTTGTGCCAGAGTTAAACCACATTACATACATTTCTTCAAAACAGCAGCCAAGCCCGACCACAGAAAATTCATCACAACTTGCAAGGTGTAAACCATAAATATTCCTCTCTGGATAGGAATGCTTTTTCACTAAGTACAAAATATGAGCATAACCACAGACACTAGACATTAAGACCATACAAACAATACTCAGTTTGCTACTGTTACAGGTGTGAATATACAGCATGGTCATAAAAATGCAAAGCATTTACAAATTTTAAGAGACAAAATAGAATTTGCTTAAAATACCATGATCTGAGGTTGTTTAGCCAATGCTACTGGTAAGACAACAATTCTCATTCTGACTACAATGCAGAGAGATTTGTAAGAGAAATATTCACTAGAAATGTGTATTGTTCGCACACACGTGTGCTCACACGCATGTACGTGCACACAATTACCAAAAGAAACAGCAGAAAGGGGTTAAAGGGAAGGGTTTGCACTAGTTGCCACAGATCACCATCTGTGATTTCACTAAAAGAAGGAAGAGAAGACTGACCTGAAGAAAATGTGTCAGGATGAAGAACAAGAGAACTGAAGGCATAAAATACCCGGATAAGGAAAACATGAGAACCGTGAAATTCAGGAATTTTGCCCAAGACTTACAATGGGTGAGGTAAAGTAATGAGACAAAAAATGCCAAATAGCATCCACTCCTGAAGGGTGTGAAAGACAAGTCCGAAATCAGCTTGTCACCACGGAACAAGAAAAACCCAAGAGAGACAATACGGGCTCAACAGCTAGCACTCCTTGTCCTCAGTGTTGCACACCAGTGACTGCGGTCAGGCAAGTCTCAGGGCTTGGTGACCGTGGATGTGTGAGTGAATGAGATCTGAGAGGATGAATGACTGTGATTAGGTGAAATCATCTTCTTTATAATAAAATCACATTTCCCTTCCACAAGATCTCACGTAAGAGTTTTGCTGCAGAAATCTCCAAGAAATGAGTAGTACCAAGTCTATAGCATTTTTCAGTAGGCTTAAATGCAACATCCATAATGACCTGCTTCTTTAAATGAAGAGAATCTGATCTCGCTGTTCAAAGAGAGGTGCTTTTGATTATACAGAGAAAATAGCACACACTGTGGACATGCAAAGACCAAAAATTCAGATATTAAAATTGTTTAGGTGTCTTTGTGATATCAAGTAATAACATTAAATAAAACAGATATCATGTAGGAACACTACAAACAAACATAGGGAAACATCCACACCTTCAGTAATCTTTGCAATGTAGGAGAGAAGTTCCGATTGCCTGGCTGCATCAGAAGATGACAGTGAATACAAAGGGAGCTCTTCCTCAAATTTTGCAATCATTTCCTTGATTAATCCAATGACAGTTGATTTAGGCTGAAATGTAGCAATACAGAAAACAAAACAGTTGACTAGCTATTTCATATAGTGGTATCAGCTGTAAACTGCACTATTTCATAAAGAACCACAGTTATACAAAATTTAATTTAATTATAAATATTGACAGCCTTAATACTTAAAAACCTCTTAAGGTAAAGAAAAGCCTTGGAATTTCTATATCATTAATGACAAATATATCCCAACCATTTCAGAAAGCGACCATTCATTATATCATTTTTACTGGCCTGGCATTCATATTTAAAGACGTTATTTCATACAGTGAATAAAATCATTCAGCAACAGCACTGGCTTTTGAATCTCTATGCTAATGTTTCAGAGTTCTGCTGAAAGAGACACACCCAAAAGGTAGGAACTTCCACTGAACTTCCTTGAGGGATACTCAATTGGTCTAGTATTATTATTATCTACTCACAGCAACAAAGGAAAAAAGCATCAGAGGGTCCACATGGGGCCTATACTGCTATATAACAAAGTCAGTCCCTTTTTTCTTCAGCATAAAGTAATTTTCCTTACAATCTCAAACTTACTTTACAATCGCTCCAGTCAGTCTGAAAGCTGTAATTTCAAAAGACGTAACATTCTGCTTCTCTTTGCATAATCATTATGCACTTAAAAAATGCAGAATACAGAAAGCCCTAAACCCTATCCACTCCTCTCCACTGGTCTCTGTAGGATACCATGCTTTATTCCCAAATACTCTCCTCCCCTGTCAGCCACTCCACCTCTTACATGGCTCCAGTTTTGCAGGTAGGGCAAATAAATCCTGCCATGAGCATCAACGTGCTTTCCCACTGCAATGCCCATGTTCACAGTCGGCTTCAAGAAGCAAATGGGGGGAGCAAAGGGATGAGAATCCAGAATCCACAGACGAATAGGTATGTTATAGGAATTACCTGTTCAACAGAAAACAAAAGTCACTGCTAAATTCTGCATTGAGAAGAGACACTAGAAACCAGGCGTGTGTGCATGTGATTCACACTTCATAATACCAAAGGAAAAAAGCCAGAGATATCACCTCTTGGATTCACACTGGAAAGCATTTATGTTACTTAGGCTAGCTAATGAAAGCAGACTTGTCTGGATCTACCTGAAATGCTACTAATTGTGTCTTTCTTAATATTAAGCCTTGTTATTTTGTTTCCCAGGGTATTCCATCAGCCAACATGTCTCCTTTTCCAGGCAAAGGAATCTCTGACAGCTACCCATTTCATACTTATTTTAGGACTCGACAACTGATGCAGAGAGGCGTCTATTAAGAGCTTTACCTCAGACTTCAGAGGCTTTAAGTTAAAATTAAAAAATCACCTACTGGTTATTTTTGGACACTGCCTATACAAGCACAGGGCTTGTTGAGTTCATGCAACCTCCATTACAAGCAAAGAGTTTGCCTACATAGTCTCAAACTACATGACTTTTTTAACAGTTAATTGACTTAATTTAATATCACCTTACTTCAGCATCTGTGAGTGCATGAAGGCACTTGTTTATGCAGTACAAGTGGCTTCTGCCAATTCATGTAAAATCCTTTTAGAGACACCTTTAAAGAAGCTGCACAGTGTAGTGTTAGCAGGCAGCACCCAACACATTCTACAATTACGTGCATAACTGATAAGGAAATTATATGTGACTTATCTTACCATATTTCACTGGAACAGTACCACTAAAATTCAGGAGGTCCTTCTGGGATCCATCCTTGAAGGCTGAAATTAAAAGTGTGATTTATAAATAAATAAATAAAGCCTTTTGAATCTGTCATGGCAATGCACCTACAACTACCAATGTGCATCACTAATTTTTCTTTAGAAATCAAATACACTGCTCCTGAAAGAAGCAAGGTGAAAATGTTACTAAGGTACTCCTCCTCATTCCATTAAGATAATTCCTTAATAGAATCTTAATGAAAATTGCATTGGCACAACTAAGCACATTATTAGTCTGAAAATCCCTTGTCCTGTGTAATTCTGGTGTTGTAGGAACTTTCAGTCAGGCTGAGGGATTCTGGAAGTTACACCTGATACGGTAAAGACATCAAAATGCTTTCAATATAGTCATGAGATGTGGGCAAAATGCTGTTACATATAAAGAATTCAAAAGAATATTAATCTTCTGTAACTACTGACAAGTTAAATGAAATTTAGTGAATGAGTCACTTAGGTTTTTATATGTCTGCATTCTGGGAAGAGCTTTCAAAACCAGTCACACGGTACGAGAAATTTTCCTGCAAGTCAATATAAAGACAGGAACACAACTGAAAGATATTCATGCTATTCGGATTCTGTTATACACAGTCTGAATCTACAGCGAGTAAGAATCAGTTCAAAGTAACTATCACTTCTTACTGTACGTGTTCATGGAGAATGTGAAATTTGGGTAGGTCTTGTTAACATCCTTTAGTTCTTCTATGGTCAGGTCTCGGAACTTATACTGGGGATGGAGGAAAAAAACATCAGAAAATCGTTTCATTTCATTTCTTTCATTACCAGAGACAGGGAAAAGGAACCACGAGAAAGCAGAAACACAGGAAGGGGGAGGTAATAATTACTTGTAGTATTATAAAGAGTTTTGGTGTGAAATAAATTATCAAAAAATTTGCTTTAAAAAAAAGCTTTAAAGACATTGCAGGTCTGCTGTTGTGACGTTAGAACTCAAATTTTGAGCATCACTCCTTATATGCCATTCCTTCCTCTTTACAGCTCCGTGAGCAGAGGCTCAATAAAATCTAGTCTCTTCTGCACACAATAATTAAGAACAGTATTAATATACAAACCTCTGAAAAAAGAAGTTGTTTTATTACTGACAGTTACTATTAAAAACTGAGATCCCCCTACACGGCATTTTAGAAGAGTTTCATAAGATGTCAACTGCCACAAACATAACAAACGTGTAAGTAATTAGCCTTTGGGAAATTTTTTCCATATTTAAGCTATCCCTGAGAGCTGAAAAAATTTAAACAAAATAAAGCATCCCTCTCTCCCACCTGCAGAAAACCTGCCCAGATGAGCAGAAGCCCTGATGCTTGAAACGTGACCTGAAAGTAATCACCAGCAGGAACGAATCACTGCTACTTCATTTAGCCTGTCCCACACCTCAACTTCCAAGAGATTCGCCTCCTCCCACATCTGAAAGTTAGGAAGAATATTTTCCCTTTCCTTGATGAGAGCAGCTGCTTCTCATTAAGTCTGGAGTCGGCCCGGAACCCTCACTTAAGCAACCCAACTGCGGCCTGGGAGAGGCTGACGGAGCTGCGCTGTCACTAAGCAGCAGCTGCCGTCTCCTCAGGAAGGCGCCCACCCGGAACGGCAGCGGTGCCACAGCTACGCGGGCGGTACGACCGGTTCCACCTCGCACAAGAAAGCGCAAAGCTGCCGAAGATAGACGTTTTGAAGTCAAAACGCCCGCACCGCGGAGGGATGCTGTAACAATCCATCAGCGCTCTGAGGCGCGGAGGAGACGCGGGCGGCCGGCGCTGGGCGGGGCGTTACCGTGCCCTCAGCCGCGGGACTAAACCCACGCGTGGCGCCTCCCGGCTGAGCAAGGCACTGCCAATCCCGCACCC
>NW_010256272.1:0-521 GCF_000690775.1 Eurypyga helias
GGGCAGAATCCCCTCCCTCGAGGTGCCTTGTGCCCCAGCAGCCCCACACCACGGCTCCCAGCGATCCCAGTGGCCCCATCAACCAGCACCAGTGCTCCCGGTGTCCTGCAACTACCTCCCTGCACCCAGTTCCTTGCACCAGTGGCTGCCAGTTACCCCAGCTTGGCACCAGTGCCTCAGCAGCCCCTGCACCAGTGCTCCCAGTTACCCCAGGCCCTGCACCCCTGCTCCCAGTTGCCCAGCCGGCAGCACACCTCGTGCCCCTACCAGCCCTGGCCTAGGGCCGAGGCAGCAGCCATGGCCGAGCGGCTGGTTTAGCCCCGACACTGCTGGCCCAGCTCCCATCCGGGCACCCAGCCCCAGCACCCTTGGGTGCCCCTTCGCAGTGGGTGAGCCCTATGCAGGGTGGGGCTGCAGACGTGGGGGCCTCTCCTGGCTTGAGGATGAAGCCTGAGGTGTCCGTGTGTGCCAGCTTCCCGTGCACCGAGGGCTGGGGTGCTCTGCGTCCCCCCACAGTTGCA
>NW_010256272.1:657-981 GCF_000690775.1 Eurypyga helias
GGCTCTCCATCCAGCCCCCCCAGACCCCCATCCCTGTCCTCATCCCACAGGTCTGGGCACCACCAACACCCCGGTGCTGCCCGCAGCCTCAAACCTCTTCTTCCCTCACGCTGTCGCTTTCCGCAGCTCGCCCCCACCCAGTTTCGGGGCCGGGGGCTGTGCCGCTCTTACTGGGAGCACTGGTTTGGGCTGCAATGGCAGAAGGTGCCTGGGAGCAGGCAGATCAGCAGAGCTGGGGGGTCGTTACCCCAACAGAGGAGCCCTCAGAGCTGCCTCTATACCCATTTCACAGATGAGCAAACTGAGGGGCGGTCATGGCGGGGG
>NW_010256272.1:1943-2233 GCF_000690775.1 Eurypyga helias
CTTGGAGCTGTGGAGCAGGAGGGGGATGGTGGCAGAGGAGCAGCGGAGGAGGATGCTGGTGGCTGGAGGATGGAGGAGGCGGTGGTGAAGCAGGGTGTGCTCTACCTCCAGCTGCAGCAGACCTTTGGGAAGGTGAGGAGGTGGCGGGGGGCTGCTCGGACCCTGGGGAAGCTCGGCTGGGCTGGACATGGGGGTACAGGGGGGTTGCATTTGAAGGGAACAGGATGCGTCCACCTGTTGGCTCCTCAACCATCCTTCGGCTCTCCACCAGCACATCAGGCTGGTGGGGA
>NW_010256272.1:2299-2953 GCF_000690775.1 Eurypyga helias
TCCCTCCACACCGGACCCCCCCGGTCAGGGGGTCTGCGCAAGCCATGGCCATGGCACAGGCGGATGCAACCCCCGGTGCCGCGTTTCTTCAGCAATGGCCGGGGTTTGGCAACGGCCCCTGCCAACACCGCTCTTGTGAAAGGAGGGGAAGGAGCCCCCTGGGCGTCTCGTCCCCATGCCAGGGCAGGAGGCAGAGCCGAATCCTGCTCCCCACCCTCTGCAGGGACCCAAAACACCATGGGCAGGCTGGGTGGGAGGCAGAGCGGGCAGGGATTCGGGTAGGGCATGGCCTTCCCATGGCAAGGCACATGGCAGAGGCCACCCCTGCTGCAGGTCCCTGATGGAAAAGGGTGCCACGTTTTGGCAAATCCTTCGCGGCCTGGTGCAGGTCCTCCCGGTGCAGGGAGCAGCGGTGGAGGATGCTCTGATTTCGGTGCAAGACTTCCTCTCCTGCTGCTTCCCCTCTGCCGCAGCCGGAGCCGGTGCCTCCCACGCACGTTGTGCCGTGGATTGTTGCCTCCTCCGAGGGCGAGTGGCGAATTGCGTCAGAAGTTGTTGTTTTTGGGGAAGATGGAGCAAATGAGCTGAAAGTCCTTTGGAAGCAGGGGCCGTCGGCATGGCATTTGGGTGCTGCAGGGGGGGGAGGGGGAGGCG
>NW_010256272.1:3007-4415 GCF_000690775.1 Eurypyga helias
ACGGTGATGCTGCCGGTGTCTTTCCTGGCTAGGAAAGCCTTGCCGAAGGCTGCGTGTCGGGGGTGCTTTTCCCCACACTGACCAGTTAACATCATCCCCCAGCTTTGGCCAAAACACCTGGGTGAGGGTGCAAGACCCTGCCCAGACCCTGGAGGGGTTTGCACCAATGTACTACCCCGGGCTCATGCGTGATCCCAAGGGAATGAAAACTCCTGGAAGGGTGAAAGCAGAGCTGGCTGCTGCTGGGTTTTCACTCCTCTCACCGCTTCTCCCCACGGCAGAAATGGAGGAAGTTCTGGGGCGTCTTGTACCGCGAAAGCTCCTGCTCCACCGCCCGCCTGGAGCTCTTCGAGGGCTCGGTGCCGCCGGCCGCCGAGAAGCTGCGGAAAGGCGAGGGCAGCCAGCGGCTGGGCAGCGACTGCGTGCACGTGGCGGAGGTGAGCGGCGATGCCGGCTGTCCCAAGGAGACCGTCCCCTTCCTGCTGGAGACCACCGACAAGCGGTACCTCCTGGCTGCTGACGGCACCGAGGCGGCCAGCTGGATCCAGAAGCTCTGTGAGCTGGCCTTCCCGGTACGCACTGGACTGGGGTAACTGGGATCTGTGCGGTGGAATTCTGGGGGTCTGCTGTGGGGGGGATGCTGTGCATTGCCCTCGCTCACCCGCTGCTCTTTCCCGGGCAGAGGAGCAGGGAGGAGCAGGCAGCAAGCAAGGATGGCCAACAGAGCTCGCTGGGCACCGACGGCGGGTTCTCCATGGAGGAAAACTCCCTCTACAGCTCCCGGCACAAAGGTAGGCACTGGGAGAGGGGCAAGGATGAGTGGAGCTGGGTTTGCTTGTACAGGAGGCAGCATGCAACTCATCACCCCCTCCATCCCCATGCACCTTGCCTGGTTTTGCACGGGGGAGCAACCCCTGCCACGGCTCTGTGCAGGCAGCGTGGTGGAAAGTCTCCTCCTGAAATAGGCTCTTGGAGCTCTTCCTGCTCTGCGGTTTGGCAGGGCTGGGTTTCGCTGTGCTATCAGGCCGCTCCTGTGTGGCCAGAGCCCTCAAGCCCTTATCGGCCGGACGCCACTTCCCCCTTGCCCTGTCTGCGGGCAGGTCACGAGCCGCATGGCACATCCCTGCGGTGACAGATGCAGTTCTGCTCCTTGCATGGGTTAAACATTACCCTCCTGTATCCCCAGCTGGCGTGGAGCAGACGTTCGAGGTGACGGTGAGGGCCACCGAGTCCTCTGAGCGATGCCGCCTCTGGGGCCGGGGCATCCTGCGAGCCGGTGAGGAGGCGCTGGAGCTGCTGGATTTCCAAGCCTTGGAGATCATCTACAGCTGGCCCTACCGCTTCCTGCGGCGCTTTGGGCGGGATAAGGTAAGGGAGACACCGGGGAGAGTGGGTGGGTGGTGGGCTG
>NW_010256272.1:4542-5030 GCF_000690775.1 Eurypyga helias
CCGACCACCATCCGTGGGCCCGGGGGGCCGGGGGAGCCGTGGCGGGGTGGCCCTGGCGAGGAGGCTTCCCGGCCACTCGGCCACGCCAAGACCCCCAGCTGGGTGCAGGGGCACGAGGAGCTCGGCGGCATCAAGTGTCCCTCGCTGGATCCCACCTGGGAGGGGAAGGTGCCGAAAAACAAGCCGGTGATGCCCTCCAGCAGCTGCCCAGGGGCCGGGGAGCCGTCGGGCACCTTCCCGCCGTCCCGCAGTGCCGACTGTCCCTACAGTGAGCCCTGCAACTCCCTCCGCCGTGGGACCCCCCAGGTACCAGAGAAGCCCCAGAGGCAGGATGCTCTGGCCAAGGTGGCCACCGAATCCGAGTACGCCATCCCCTTTGACACCATTGCCAAGACCTTTGTGGCTTGCAAGTTCAGCAGCTCGGCCCGTTGTCCCCAGGAGGTCCCTGACCCTCTCTACGACAGCATCGGGGAAGCGGGGGGGCAAAC
>NW_010256273.1:0-460 GCF_000690775.1 Eurypyga helias
TGCTTCCACTGCTGGTTCTCTTTTTTTTCCCCCCTCTTATATATGTTAATCACAGGGGCGATAGTTGGCTTGCCATCGAGGCACTTCCCCCGCTACCAAAATCTCCCCATCACACAAACCCAACACAGTGTCCACAGCTTCTGGTTTACCTATGAATCTGTCTTTATCTCAACCCATACATTTTCTCACTTTTATTCTTCTGATTCTCTCCCCCATCCCCCCAGGGGAAAGTGAGCGAGCAGCTGTGTTACTACTCAGAAAAGATTTTTCTAGAAAACGTATCTTGTAATGCTGTTGTGGTATCTCTTCTTTATGCAAATGCTTATTTGAGAAAAGTAACAGTGATGCTATATCCCTAAGCTTTGGTTTGGCATTTGACCTGGTACAGAAAAACATTTGAATGAAAAAAAATAGAAAGATAAAAAAATCAGTGTGACACAGTAAGTGGACTGTGAATAAT
>NW_010256274.1:0-1215 GCF_000690775.1 Eurypyga helias
GGGCAGAACCATATATAACAGTCAATATCCATCATAAAATTTAGTTCATTGGCTTGTTATCACTGAGAATCAAATCCCCTTGAGGTACACATCGGCCTTCCCCATCTTCCTGCATGACCCACCAAGTGCACCCAAGTCCTTGAGCAAAAGCCATCCCACAAAGGGGTTTCTTTGTCTTAGGAATAAGTTTTCCCTAACATGCTCTAATGTGCACTACAGGGATTTCATCCCCTTCTACAGTATGTAAAAGGTTTCATTAGGCAAGGCCAGCCCAATTGACAGATCGTCTAGTGTTGGCTAACCAGGTGGCTTTTGCCAAATGTGTACCCCAATGTTTGAAGCTCCTACCATCCTGATATTGCTACTACAGCCATCGTCCTCCATACCAAAGAGGCTTTAACTGCTTGGCCTGCTTGACTGCAGCGCATGTTTCACATTCATGGATAATCTGTGCAATAGCATCCATGGTCAAGTCCACCCCTTGGTCACGAGCCCATCTGTACGTGGAATCTCTCCCATGGTGGCCCGAGGTGTCATGGGCCCACCGAGCCATAAACAGCTCCCCTTTATGTTGCCAGTCCAGATCTACCTGAGCCACTGCGATCTTAGCAGCTTGATCCACCTGCTGATTGTATAGATGGTTCTTCAGGAGCTCGGCTCTTGGGTACACGGGCATTGACGTGACACACTTTGACAACCAGGTTGTCTAGATGGGAAGCAATGTCCTGCCATAGCGTGGCAGCCCAGATGGGTTTGCATCAATGCTGCCAGTTGCTCTGTTTCCACTGCTGTAGCCACCACCACAGTGCATTTGCCACCATCCACGAGTCAGTGTAGAGGTAAAGCACTGGCCATTTCTCTTGTTTAGCAATGTGCAAAGCCAGCTGGATGGCCTTTACCTCTGCAAACTGGCTGGATTCACCTTGGCCTTCAGCAGTCTCTGCAGCTTGTCATGTGGGACTCCACACAGCCTTCCACCTCTGATGTTTTCCTACAATAAGACAGGACACGTAAGTGAACAGAGCATATTATTTCTCATTTTCTGTTAATTTATTATACAGTGAGGCCTCTTCAGCATGCATCACCTCCTCCTCTGATGACATTTCGAAATCTTTGCCTTCTGACCAGTCCATGATCACTTCCAAGATTCCTGGGCTATTGGGATTTCCTGTTCGAGATTGTTGTGTGACCAGTGCAACCCACTTACTCCATGTA
>NW_010256275.1:0-1634 GCF_000690775.1 Eurypyga helias
TTCCCCACCCCCACGCCCCTCCTGTACTCACACTCTCCGGTACTCACACACAGCCTTCCTCATACTCTCCTGTACTCACACCCGGCCCTCCTCACACACCCTCCTGTACTCACACCCGGCCCTCCTGTACTCACATACATCACCTGTACTCACAGCCACCCTCACACACACCCACCTGTACTCACAGCTTCCTCATACCCTTCCCTGTACTCACAGAGCCCTACTCACACACACCCCTGTACTTACAGCCTACTCACACGCAGCCCTCCTCACACACCCATCCACCTCCGCTCACAGCCCTCCTCACGCACACACACCAGGCTTTCTCACACACACCCCCCCTGTATTCACACACCGCCACCGCCTGTTCCTGTGGACAGCCCCCACACTGCCAGTCCTCGCACACCCACCATATGACACCCCCTCACACCTGCACCTACAGCTGTACACCCCTCCAGCCCTACACACACCCCCTGCTTCACACCCCTAGCCCTCCCACACCACCTCCCTCAGGTCCCCGCCATAGCGAGGGGCTGCCTGTCCCGTCCCCTCTGCTTGTGTCACCCGCTGCCCCCAGGACCGCCAGCCTGAGAGCGGAAGCGTAGACGACCACCTTAGCTGTCCCCTGCCCGCTGACCTGGGGGTGTCGCCGTCCCTCCTTCACCCCCGCACGGCTCCTCTCCAGGCGTCTCCTCAGCAGCCCTGCAGCAGTTACGGGGTCGTTGAACAGCCGCCAGCTCCAGATCGCTCTGCAAAACTTGCACGTTGCCGCTGCCATTTCCTCTCCGGCAGGAACCGACAGGCTGACGCCAAGAAAAACACCTCAAGAAACCATCAGTCTTTGGGACGTAACACCTCTACAGCAGGTCCCCCTGCGAGGGCTGGCAAAGTGCAGCAGAGCAGACCAGGACTTCGCCAAGGCCCGACGGTGAACCCCAACGAAGAGCTACACTGCCAGCGTAGATGCGGGGTGCCGCTGGCCTCCTGGGCACGGCAGGACGTCTGCGCTCGCCCCAGCGCGGAGCTGGGGAGTCAGCTGGTGAGCGGGGTGTCAGCCCAGGCCCCCTCCTCGCAGTCAGAGAGGTCACAACAGCCGGAAAATACCCCAAACTCTGCGGGGTAAGAGGTGGATGGCACAAGCGGTTGTATGCTTTACCAGGGCGGGGAACGGCCACTGCGCCCTCAACCCCGGTCCTGAAACGGCCACACAAGACCACTCAAAACCTTCAGTCTGCCAAAATACGTTTGAAAAGAACCGGGTTTTTGTTAAAATTCCCGTTCCCTGTTAGAAAAAAAAAAAACCAAATCTCTGACAGTCAGATTCCTGGAGGGCACGGGGCTCTGCTTTCGCCTGATGCGTGCAAGGAGCGCGCCTGAGCGAGGACCGCGCTTCTGGGGGTGACAGTCGCTCAGCCCGAACCGTTCCACGCCTGGGAGGGCACCGCTGCGGTATTTCCTCCTTTCCGAGCTGGCCGGGGGGAGCGCCGGGGACACCGCAGGACGCCAGGGCTGGCTCTCCCCAGGCTGCTTCTGCGGAGCAGGAAATAATGCCATAGGACGCAGAAAAATTATCCGGAGTGACCGCGTCGTGGGGCGCTCGGTAGTCGCACACGAGGCAGCGGCTGGGCACATGG
>NW_010256275.1:2427-3449 GCF_000690775.1 Eurypyga helias
TTGTGTCCACCCCGGCGCCGTTGTGCAACGGGTGGGGGGGAGGACAGCCGGCGGCTCGGGAAGGAGCCGGCTCCCACCACCAAACCCACTCCCACGAGTGCCACCGACTCCCACCGTGGCAAACCCAGCCCTTCCAGAGGCTTTTGGTCCATCCCCACAGGACATCGCTTCCGTTGGACGCCTCCCACGCGGCAGTGAGTGCGCAGCTCCGCCGGGAAAGGCCAAGATGCCGGCGCTCCGAGAGCCCAGACCGGGGCTGCCGGGCAGAAATGGGCTTGTCCCAGCACATGCGGGTGCAGAGGCTCTCCAGGCCCATTCCAAGCGACCTGGTACACCCCACCCTGACCCATCCGTGCTCCACCCAGCTCCCTTTTCCTTCTCCTTCCTTCCAGAGAACAGCGGAATGTGCCCACAGCCGCACTGGAGAAGGTATATATGCTCCCCAGTGACGCGGGGGACATTCTCTCCCCCTGCCAGCACCCGAGCTTTCCCACCACCCCCTCCTGCACCCTCCTTCCCATGCCGAGACCTCGGTGCCGGTAACAGCTGGACCTATGCAAAAACATACATAGCCAAAGCGCAGCCTCAACCCGCTTGTCTCCGTCCATCCCACCAGCAGCCAGGTCCTCTCTGCGGGTTCCAGTGCTGTCTCCGCACTCAAGACCCCAAATGTGCCCCCTCCCCAGCTACACACCTCCCTCCTGCCTGGAGTTACCCCAGCCCTGCTCAGTGCCGCCTGGGTGGGAGCTGCGTCCCCTCCTCCAGCGAAGGGCTCAGGCCTGGCCTGCTGTGGGGAGCTCCCAACCCCATCAGCACCCACCCTCAGCCATTTCCCAAAATCTCACCTTTCTGCCTCAGAACTGCTGCTTTAGCTCTTTTCTTTCCTTCTCTCCTGCTCCCCAGTGCCAAGCCCGGGTGCTCACCACCGCACACATCCCGGTCCCTCTCCCATCATTCTCCCAGGAGTGCACACAGCTTCAGGGCTAACGCAGCCCCCGTCTTCCCTGCGTGAGCTGCCACCC
>NW_010256276.1:0-4629 GCF_000690775.1 Eurypyga helias
GGGGTGGGGGCGGCGGGAGGGAATGAACCCTGCTTTTCAAACAGAGGGCAGATCCAGGCAGAAAGAAAATTTGCAGAGGTGGCTCACGCTGGAAGAGGAAGATGGCATTTATGGTTTGCAAAACCAGCATGCTGTATTTGGATACAAGTAACCCTATACTATATGGATATAAGTGTCCTTAATGGTCCAAAAAGAGGTGGCGATGCAATTGCTGGGTGTGTTGCTTGCAACCAGCATTACTGCAGTAGAGCTGCACCAGACAAAAGCCCACACGTGGTCCTTGCAAGGTCCTTCTTCCTTATTCTTAAGGGCTTTCTACCTCTGCTTTCTACCTCTACCCTGCCAATCCGCAGGAGTCACCAAAGGGCCTCGAGTCAGCTTCAGCAGTGGGACAAACCTCCCCCTCTTCCCCAGAGCCAGGTTTTGGGGGTGAGCAGGGGCAGCTGGCTGGTGGCAGCACCCCTGGGCCACCGTGGGGCGGTGACCAGGACAGAGATGCTGGCAGAAGTTCCTGCTCAAAATGCCCACAGCAAGCTGTGGTGCACCTGGCCTATTCAGGACCCTCAACCACCAGCATTCCAAAAAAAGTGGAAAATTGTGACTCTTTGTCCATGGCTGAGTGTTTTCTGAGCCTGTGAGCTGCACATTTTCTAGCTTTTCTCCGTGACCATAATAGCTAAAACTTCATTTCCTTTTTAATTTGTTAACCAAAGCTGGGCACCTGTCTTCTAAATCTGAGATGTGAATTCCCCCTTGTCCTCAGCTAATCTCTCCCTTCTCCATCTCCTCCTCCTCCCCTACAACACCCCAACGCTCAAATTTAGGAAGATTTATGCTCGAGCTGCTGGAGCTGGCAGCAATATATTAGGAGCAGAAGGTGGTATTCGAGTAAAGGCCAACACAGTGCAGAACTGCAGAGCTGGATGCAAGAGCAAACAGAAAGGAAGCAGTATCATAAGGTACTTTTCATCTGAGCTGGCTGCAAATTTTTCATCAAAGCAAATTTTCGTTGAAAATTGTTCTTTTTTTAGTCAAAAAAAAGACTAAAGAGAGACACCTCTCTCTCCATGAGAGGTGTCTGCTTTTGCATTTTGCCTTAAAATAAATTAAGTCTACCAAACAAAAGATATTCCAATCAACACATATTCCAGTTTTCAGCCAAATTGTATTTGACAAAAATCTGTCATTTCTCAGGGGAAAAAAGAATCTTTTTTCATCCAGTTCTATTTTATAAGCCTACAGTATACAATGCCTATTGTTTTCTGTGTTGTTAAACTTCTTACCATAGTTCAGTATTGCAGCTGGCTGTCATGCTTGTGTTTTTATATTGAATATCTGTGGGGTAGATTACTTCATCGCTTATGTGTATCAATTCCCCATTTGGAAAGGGGACATACCACATCTTGTCTGTTCAGCTGATAAGCATAGCGACTACTGTCTCTTACTGTGCTTGGGTACAGTGCCACTTAAAATGGGTCTCCAGTTTCAATGGGTGCTAATGTTGTGCTAATGTCATGCAAACAATACAAAATAATAGTCTTATTAAACAACTATCTTCTGATCAGCTCCAGAGCAGGCAAAGAAACACATGCTCAGTTTTGGTTTTTTTCCCCCAGAAACAGGCCTCATGAAGTAAATCTCCATGGTTCTCTGACGATGGCTGATGATCGTAAATCTCTGTATGTCCATGATGTTTGCTGAGCACACAGTGAGGACAGGGGTATCATGTGGGATTATTTGTGCACTAGTGATAAAAATCACATCGATATGAGGAGAACTCAGCACTCATTCCTTCCCATTCCTCCAGCAGCTCCCCAGATTATTCTCAATGGGTTTTTTTCTTCCTTTCTCAAAAGGATTTTATTTTTTCACTGCCAGTAGAAATTTCCATTACATAGTAGTGCCATTGCATGGTAGCTGCTCTAAACATGCTTGCCATCAGCAGATCTGAGCTTGAGTTCCCCTGGAAAAGAACTTTATTTGCAGGACTGTTGTCTCTGAATGCTCTTCCCAGAACAAACCAGTTTAAATTTGCTGTTCATCCCCAGAACAGAGAAGCTGGCAGAAGAAGTCCAGAGGGGCTCCAGCAGTGTTTGCCTGTCCCCTCCCTACCGCAGCTAGCGCAAGTGCTGCTTGGGTGCAGGGCAGTTGGAAGTTTCTGCTCGGTTGGCCCTTCGTACAATGACCGAATCCTGATTTCTCAACACTGCTGCTGTGTAGAGTATCAATGGTGTCTCCAGCCATTTGTGCAAACCTGGGTAAGGCTGTCACACATCATTACTGGTAGGGAGGTATGATGCAACACAGCATCAACCACACGAAAGAGGAAGAGGTCCAGGAGCAAAGATTAGAACCAAAGTGAGGATGATGAAGTCTGCTGGCTTTATTCGTATATCTGCTTTCAAGTCCTGAAACGTGTCTTTTGCTGGCTTCAGCCTGAACTCTCAGACAATAAGGAGTGCAGACCAAGTTCTGGAGGTGTGCAGAAACAGTATGATTTAGGACTCAGCCCTAAACAGTAGTTTGGTGCAAGCAGCACCCAGATAGCAAGGGATGTTACAGGCATACAAAACTCATGGCCTGCCCTGTGTCTCATGTCTATGTATCTGTAGCAACTGGCTTCAGTTGCATCTTTGAACTTTGCTTAAAGCATGCAACAGTCATGAATCTGCAAAATTGGACTGGAAGTCTCCAGAGAAGAGGATTACCCAGGAGAATTGTAGTATTTCCTGCTTCCAATTGGGCTGGAACCCACACAAAAACAGCTATAACAGTATTTGGCTCTTGCACGCTTGGTCCCAGCCAAAAGGCAGGAAATTTAGAGGTATGTAAAGATGGAAAAAAAAATGATGGGAGATTGGGGTGAGGAACAGAGCTGAGCTTTTGAGAAACTAAGGGGGAAAAAAATATTCAGTTGTGTCAGTTCTTATTTGTTTCTGAAGCATTTTACTAACCTGAAAGGCTAGGTCCTCCCCTCTGCATGACACCTGGACTTTCTTAGAAAAGGAGAATCCCTAAAGGCTAGATCTAGGGGCTTTGGCACTGTTTTATACCTCCCCGAAACAGAATAAAACTGCCAAGTAAGACTGGGATCTAGCCCAGAGTTTGTATTAATTAAATTATTTATTTAGCTGATAATTACAGGCTTCCTGGGCTTGATTTTCTTTACTCACAGAAGTACTGTTTGGAGCCATCTACTGAATTCCGAGGAAAATTTAATCTTCTCACTGTCCTTCAACAGACCTGGCAACAGTTTGAAAGGCCATAGCACCTCTGCATTATTACAGATCCATGCACAAATACAGTATTTCAAACAGAAACCACCTATCAAGATGAATAGTGGGAATTTGCTTTGTGTGCACATCTGGAAACAAAGTGTTCAGATGTATCACTGCAGATTTTTGCTGCTTATGACCTCTGTCACCAGCACAATAAAGTGCACTTCATCAAGGTGAGGGATGGATCTGTACATCTATGTGGCATTGTCCTTGTTTTGGTTGTTATAGAGTTAATTTTCTTATTTCTCCAGGCTTGCCCAAAGCCTGGAGAAGAATCACAGGTCACCAGGAGAGCACCTGGCAAACAAAACAAGATAATTCTAGATGCTCCAGTCATCAAGCCAACTTCATCAGGGGGCCATCTTAAATGCCTCTATGCGAATGCACAGAGAATGAGGAATAAACAAGAGGAGTTAGACACGTATGCACGCATGAGGAGCTATGACCTCATTGGCATTGTGGAGATGTGGTGGGGTAGCTCCTATGACTGGATTGTCAGAAAGGAAGGATACAGGCTCTTTAGGAAGGACAGACAGGGGAGGTGTGGAAGGGGTGTTGCTCTCTACGACAGAGACCAGCTGGAGCTGGAACTCCAACTGGGGATGGATGAGGACCTGATGGAGGGTTTATGGGTCAGGATTAAATGGGAGGCAGGGAGAGGGGATATTGTAGTAGGATTTTGTTACGGCCACCAGACCAGGACATGCAAGTGGATGAGGTCCTCTACTCAGAGATAGCAGCAGTCTCATGTTCACAAACCCTGTTCCTCATGGGGGACTTCAACCACCCTGATATCTGTTGGAGGGACAACATGGCAGGGCACAAGCAAGCCAGGAGGTTCTTGGAATGCATTGATGACAACTTCCTTATCCAAGTAATAGAGGAGCCGACGAGGGGGGGAGCCATGCTGGACCTTGTTCTCACCAACAGGGAGGGGCTGGTGGGGAATATGATGCTCAAGGGCAGCCTTGGGTGCAGTGACCATGAAATGGTGGCATTTGAGATCCTTAAGGAGGTGAGGAGAGTCCACAGCAAGCTCACTACCCTGGACTTCAGGAGAGCAGACTTTAGCCTCTTCAGGGAACTGATTGGGAAGGTTCCATGGGATGAAGCCCTGGAGGGAAGAAGAGCCCAAGAAAGCTGGTGAATATTCAAGGATCTTCTCCTCTAAGCTCAGGAGCTGTGCATCCCAATGAAGAGGAAGTTGGGTAAAAGCATCAGTAGGCCTGCAGGGATGAACAAGCAGCTCCTGGACAAACTGAAGCACAAAAAGGAAGCCTAGAGTGGGTGGAAGCAGGGACAGGTACCCTGGGAGGAGTACCCTGGGAATGGAGAACCACCCATGGTTAGA
>NW_010256277.1:0-460 GCF_000690775.1 Eurypyga helias
GGGGGAAAAATGGGGCATTTGGGGGGAAAATGGGGGGGTTCTGGGGGAAAAAATGGGGGTTTTGGGGAAAAAAATGGGGTTTTGGGGAGAAAATGGAAGGGTTATGGGGGAAAAATGGGGCATTTGGGGGAAAAAGGGGGGGATTTAGGGTGAAAAAGGGGGATTTATGGAAAAAAAAGGGGATATTTAGAGGAAAAAAGGGGGTTTTGGGGTGAAAAATGGGACATTTAGGGTAAAAGGGAGGGATTTAGGGTGAAAAAGGGGGATTTATGGAAAAAAAAGGGGATATTTAGAGGAAAAAAGGGGGTTTTGGGGTGAAAAATGGGACATTTAGGGTAAAAGGGAGGGATTTAGGGTGAAAAAGGGGGATTTATGGAAAAAAAAGGGGATATTTAGAGGAAAAAAGGGGGTTTTGGGGTGAAAAATGGGACATTTAGGGTAAAAGGGAGGGATTTAGGGT
>NW_010256278.1:0-11678 GCF_000690775.1 Eurypyga helias
CATTCTGTGATTCTGTGATTTCATTTATACTTCCCCAAGATCACAAGTTCTCTATTGCACGTACACTAGGATGAGGAAAGTAAAAAGGGATGAGATTCAGCTCCAGGTACAGAGACCTAAATTCAGGTGTCAACATGCAAGTTCCTATATGTATTTCATTATAGTCAATGGAAATCTGGCCAACACACAAAGCACAACCTATCTAGGAAGCTATCCAGAAAAAGAATTACTTCAGAGCGAGCCAAACCCACTGACCATACTCGGCAGAAGTTTAGATAACTGCAAAGCTGTCCGGAAGTGTTCTGCCTCACTGAAGACACATGCTTTGAGACTGACGCTCTCAGAAACACAGGGCAATGCTGCACATTTTAAATGCAAAACTGCTTACCTGGCTGCCACAGACTTGGTAACAATGATTACTGCAGATTTGCTTAGGACTTCCTGAAGACTTTCTAATTCAATTAATACGAAACAAATTCAAAAAAGCTACCAAAATTTTACCACTGTAATTAAGATGATACATGCTATATATTATCTGGTAGCTCATCATTCAGCACTTGACTGGTAGTTTAAAGGTGAAAGTAGGTGAAAAATATTTCATGAAATCCTTTTATCTTGACCAACTGATAAAAATTATCTGAAGTAATTTACACAAATATTTGACTACTTCTCAGAAATATCTTTTTCTGGGGGGAGAGATATGGAAAATATTTCATGTAATCTCAACTATGAGACTAAAATGACCATTCAACCACAGACTTTACAATAACTTCTTCAACTAACACGACACGGTGACACAAAAATTAGATCAAACCCCTGGGTGAAGCTGAGCAGCATCATCACTCAAGTTAGACACTTCAGAATTCAGAGAAAATGCAAACAGTTTTCTACTTGAAAACCCAGTCTAGAAAGGTTTTATCCTTACAACTGTGGTATACCAAAAAGCATGCTGCTGATTACGGCGCTGCATACTGTTTGTTCAGGAGTGTGGCAAATACTTTTCTCAAGCTCCACAGGTCCGCAGCCCCGATGACACACTGTTGTAATGTATTTCACACGATCATTATGATTTGTACACTCTTTTTGGTTTTGTCCTCTCTTGCGCTGGTATGACAGGCATGCCTGTAAGTATTCATTATTTTATGTGCCTAGATAGATTTCATTCAATGCCTCTCTGAAGATGAACAATAATGCCTTTTTATTCCCTTAAGAGCTGAAAAATTCTCATGTGATCTGAGCTCTTCAGCTCTCCTTTGTGGATCTTATTCATAATTTTTCATACAAATATTCAGATTCAGTGAATGATTCTGAAAAAACTATTGGAAGTGATGGTGAGCTGGAAATACTGGAACAAGCACACAGTATTTACAGATACATTTCATGGCTATTTTTTAGACATTCCAACATGCTCTGTCAAGACTTCCAATAGAAAAAGACTAAGTGTTTTAACTGCACTAAAAATAAGGTAAAAGCATCCCTCAGATGCCCCAACTTATTAATTTAGCCCCTAACAATATGCACAGCTAATTACTTCTAACCTGCTTGTCCTTGATGTGACAAGCGCTGAGTTTAATAAACCTACTGAAGCCTCCTGCCCCACCTTTGTTAGCACAGCAGAATTTTACCTGTAACTTGATTTGGATAAAGGCACAATTGAGGCATTGTAACATAAAAGACCTACTAGTTAAATGTCAGTTCAGCTTCAGCCATGCTTAAGGAAGAGTAATCTCAACTTGGCACTGTTTGCAATGTACATTTTAAGCTCAGTATACACATGAATGAAACTAGAAGGATCCGTCAGTCCTTTCATCAGCTTTAAAAACAGATTTCACATTCCCTTTGTAATACTAGATGTTTTTGTCATTGCAAAACCAGTAATGGTACAGTAACTTCACAATTTTTTGCCTATGAGAAAATTTAAATAGGAAAAAGGCTCATAGCTGTTAACCTGAACCCACACTGTACAGTATACAGAAATAACTATAAATAACATACATTTCCTTGGAGTGTTTGAATACCAAAAAGACAGTGAAGAAACCCAACCAAATGATTTTTCCATTCTGCTCCCTAAGAAAACTCCCTCCAGACCCCAGCAGCAACTGCCTGACACACTAGCTTCCCAGTGGGATTAATACAGTTACCAACAGGGAAGAAGGATGAGGTACTGCAACGAATTCAAAAGGTTTCCCAAAGGCTCCTTGTGCCATCCACCATTGGAGGCAATAAGGGTGTTTTCCCTGTGCCACGAATTTGTCAAAGGCATTGCCAGAAGACCAAGACTTCTCCCTGTCCGATTTATCACAGGTGCATACATCACCACTGCTCAGACCCTTCTGAATAAAGATTTCTGACCAGGTCTCCTGGTCTTTACAAATCAAATAGTAAGACACATGAAACCTGAATACAAAAACGGCCTTTCAATCCAAAGCTTTATTTTTCACTTTACTCCCACTTGACCTAAGCAAAAGAAAAGCGTTGATTTCAACCCAATATATTTTTTCTTCTGAGTTATCACAGAATCACAGAATGGTTTGGGTTGGAAGGGACCTTAAAGACCATCTAGTTCCAACCCCCCTGCCATGGGCAGGGAGACCTTGCACTACATCAGGTTGCTCAAAACCTCATCCAGACTGGCCTTGAAGACAGCCAGGGATGGGGCATCCACAGCTTCTCTGGGCATTTATTTACTGCAAAAATAAAACTGTTCTCTTTCATTCAGCTGCTACTTAGCAGCAGAATCCAGTACAGCAACATACACAGAGATCACTTTAAGTCCAGATCTGAAATTAATCAACCCAACTGCCTGGAAGTCTTCCACCTAATACCCACTATGGCTAACCAATACCACAACAGAAGATGTTAGAACTGCAAGCCTGCTTCCAGTCCTATTTTAATATATCCTTTACCAAGAGCCATGGCAAATATGTTCGGAGCGCATTCAATTAAACTGCAGCTGAGGTTACTTGCTATTTCTAAACCCATTAGTTAGATATATATACATACTCAGGCAAACAACATTAAAAGCATGTCTGCTTGTCAATATTTTTGATCATCCTAAATGCTATTTATCTTTTCCAAACTGCCAGCTCTTAATGCCAAGTTTGTTTCTTCTGCATAACAAAAAGTGTTGAAAACAGTAACCACCAGCTTCTGAGCAATCGGGGGCGAGGCAATGCAACCAAACTCACATTTTCTTTTGGTTAAAGCTGGGTAACAATAAATTATGAGTTGCAAAATGGCAAGCCAAAACTAGCAGACCCAGCTAATCTCTTTATTTCAAATATATCCCCTAGCATTTTAAGGCTTGACACTGTGTAATATTTAGTTTCTTTCTCATTCATTCCCCAAGGGTATTCAACGTGTTCCTGCAAATTGAGGCATCGCTATCCCTCCCCTTAAGGAATGTATTCATGTCAGTACCTGATCAGCTGCAACATGTTTTAACATCAGAGGGATGCCACATGCCCTGCCGGCAAGGAGCTTAGTGTTCAACTCACTAAACATACACAGCAAATCATTCTGCGTAAGGTTGAAACAGCTTGTTCTAAACCAGAACAGTTATTTAGCAGGCAGGAATCTAGCTTGCTCCCTGCTATACCACACTCCAAGACCATCTACTTAGTAACTCTGTAAGCATATAGAGTTATTACAGTAATATTTCAAAAGAAAAGTGTTGTGACCCTGAAAAATTTGTCTCTCACTCATTTATGGAGCTATCACAGTGCTCCTTCCTTTGGGGACACACTCTTTGCTGCAGCTTCTAATGGCTTTCCTCCCACATGAAGCACTCAAGTGTACCTACAAAAAATCAGCCTCCATTTCTCCTCCATTTCGGGCTAATAGCCATTTTCTCCTTGCTCTCCATAAACTGCATCCAGCTTAAAACTACAGGCATCCTTAAGGTCTTGCATAAAGTTTACCAGTAGCAAAGGCTCCTCTGGAACAGATCTCCACCTTTCCTTAACAATACAGTAAAAGACATTTTTCTTCAAACTTTTGCTCAGAATGCTCCCCTTTGTATCCTATCACCCCTTTCCCTCCCCGCAGCATTTCTAATACTTATCCTTCTTGTTAGGTGGTGCCAGAATGTGTAGACAACTGTCTGCACGTGGTCTCGGCAAGCCTTGGTATAGCATTACATGAAATGACCTGGCTTGTTTACTTGTCTCAAACCCAATGTGTGTATCTGCAGTCCTGCTTGTTTGTTAGACTGCTGCCTCACCTAAACACAGTTTATCCACTGTTTTTCCTTAACAGTGTCTTTCCCATTTTGTATGGTTGCTGAAATTCACCTAAAAATCCAGCCATAACTGGTCATGTCTGATGAAAATGCACAGAAGCCCACATCAAGGGCCCATGACTCTGTAATTGCTAGTCCTTTCCATAGCATGACCATGGCCTGCTGCAACTCAGCCTCCTAGGCCACGAACAAGGCCAGTTCAGGGGAAAATGCTGACCCAGCACTGCTCTCAAGAGTCTGAGAGTTCAGAGGGGAGAGTCCAGCCACGCAGATACCAGCCCTGCTGTACTGCTTACCCACAGGTCCAGAAAGCTGGGGCTGGACCTGCTTCATCCACAAGAACAGATCTAACACCTGAGAATAGATCTTACAAAAATAGGGCTTTATCTGCGAACTGAGCTTGCAGTGTTTCCTCAACAGACGCTCTTTTTCACGCCACAGGCACCACCGGGGCTCCTCATTAAATGTTATTATCTGGTTACACAAGAACATGCTGCTCTTGCTGGAGATTCTTTTGTAAATGTTAAAAGCAAAACTGCCTCTTTGTTATAAAAGCTGTAAGAATACAAAAATAAAATGTAGGAAGGAGCGCACACATCATTAAAAAGCATGCATGTCTGACAAAAGAAATTTGTGACTGTGGTGTAACTTTATTATTTGCATTTGCTTCGCTTTAAAATAAATGTACGTGCAAAGTTAAGGTAGATCTATAATTTAGATTATAAGCTCCAATCTGGCATGCAACTCCTAATGAATAGAGGAGTAACCTTCATTCTCTATAGACAACAACTGTTTTTCTAGATATTTCAACAATGGGATACAGTTCTAAAAAAAGAGTATTTCTTCCTGGGCAAAAGGCATATACGTTAGAAATTGAAAACAAAAAAATCAAGAGCCTTTACCTAAAACACAGTGTAGTGACTAGAAATACACGACAGCGCCGCCAGATGAAGACCCCAGGGTGTAGACGGCAGTGTCTCTGGAATCATAGAATAATGGTTTGGGTTGGAAGGGACCTTAAAGATCATCTAGTTCCAATCTCCCCATCCCTGGAAGTGTTCAAGGCCAGGCTGGATGAGGCTTTGAGCAACCTGGTCTAGTGGAAGGTGTCCCTGCCCATGGCAGGGGGGTTGGAACTAGATGGGCTTTAAGGTCCCTTCCAACCCAAACCATTCTGTGATTCTATGAAAACCCGGTCATCGCACACCGATTAAAGTCAGCCTCCAACCTCTGAAGCCTGGCTTACAGTTTTTTGCTGCGTATGATACAATGGTATGAAAGAAACATCACGTCCTTTTTAAACTGCCTGAAGTCAGATTTCTTCCAACACAACACACTGAAGCAAATAACACACGTCTTCAATGAAAAATTAAGCTATAAAAGGCCAATTACGTAATAGATGAGACAAAGAATGTTCTCGAATCTGGGCATACCTGTAGCTTTTGCTAATGGACTTGAACACACCGAGAAAGGTGTGGAGGTTCAAAAAAGAGTCTGAAAGATGACATATTTAAATTAAATCATGCAATTACCAAATCTGGTAGTGTTCAGTACTAAAACCGACGTTACAAGTTTTATTTGTTCCTTCTACGAAAGAACAAATATTCATGCAGAGTAACAGCACGAAAAGCCAAATCCAGGACCTGCAGTGGAGGCAGTTCTTGAGGCTGGTGTGGAGACCTACTCATTTCTCAAGGATTTAATCATGTACGGGCTGTTTTAAAATGGAAGCTTTACATACTCTTCGACAGTTTAGCTGAGTAAGCTTCAATTATAAACACAGACTGCTGGAACGTGCTGAAAACATCTGCAACCTTCTCATGTGAAAACAAATTACATTTTCCTAAATTTGGAGGGGAGGGAAAAAAAAGTTCAAGCTGTATATGGAGTCAAATATCTCAGAGTGAGTTTTTCCTCTCATTTCTGTCATTCACAAAAATAGTTTCCTTAAAGTACACTGTAAAATCACTGGAAAACTCATTCATACTCTTTATAGAAGTAAGAGAGAAAGTGACTGAAGGCCCTTAGGAAAAGCTCTGTCAACCCCAACCCTTTCTGCTTGAGAGGAAAGAAAACAAAGCCCTGTACATGGAGGGAGGAGACCGATTAGAGCGCGTGCGATCTGGCGCCTGCACGCTGCCCACGTTCCCAAGCTCAGCACTGGAAGCGGAGCACTGCCAGCACGGCTGCGGGCACACACAAGGCATGGAGACGTGGAGGAACCTGGCTCGGCCAGCCTCCACACACCGGCCAGCTGATCTCCACCGTGATGCTGCAGTGAGTACTAGTCATGCCAGGGAAGTGTCAGCCTTATCCTGCTTCTCCCATGCATCTCGTGGGGAGCAGGGAGCCATGGCAAATCCAACGCTATTCCTGCAGTTCTGCATCACAAAAACTTAGCTGGCTTACACTAAAATGTGCTGGGACCCTCTGCTGGGACAGGAAAAAAGTGGAGACTACTACCAGCAGCCCAGATGAAACAATCCTCACCTGCTGTCAAGAGCAGGCAGGCTGCCAGCCCTGCCGAAGGGAGAGGCTCCCTGCCCGCTGGCAACTGATTCAGAGCCCAGCACCTTGCCCAGCCCTCCACAGCGTCAGCAATTTCCTGAAGGATTGAAGCTGATGCGTAATTGAGATTTTAAAAAAATCACTTATGACTGGAAAGGAAGTAATTAAAACCTGCCACTCTAGTCCCCTGTCACCTGGAACTGTACAGTGACATCTCGCTATCTCACAGATGACTGACTGTAGGGATCATGCTGGACCTGTATGGCTTGTATTCCCATAACATACAGAAAAGGCCTCTCAGCCATGATGTCAGGGCTCAGACAGCACAGGGTCTGCCTGTCTGTGCTCATCTTCTGCTCAGAGACAGCATGACTCCTGTCCTCGGGAAGGTGCTGGCACTCTCGCCTCTGGCCCCTGGCTGAGCTACGGCCCCTGCAGTGGTGCAGCCCAGCTGCAGGCCCACATCCCAGGTCCCTGCCCCTGCCCTGCCAGACCCTCCATGGGGAGCCCCTGCTGCTGTGCCCTGACATGGGTAAGGCTGTGCTCTCCATCCACGATTCAGAAGCTGTGGATGCCCCACCCCTGGAAGTGTTCAAGGCCAGGCTGGATGAGGCTTTGAGCAACCTGGTCTAGTGGGAGGTGTCCCTGCCCATGGCAGGGGAGTTGGAACTAGATGGTCTTTAAGGTCCCTTCCAACCCTAACCATTCTGTGATTTAGCTTACTATCGCTCAGTACAACTGCAATCCTAGGTATCACGCCTGGGTATTTCTGAGCCTTCTGGCTATTACTACCGTAACACTTAATGTCATCCCCTTAAAATTAGGGCCATCTAAATCCCCTCCAGGGCTGGCAGTCGTGTCCACTTGCAGAGAGTGGGTACTCCTGGCCTGGGGTGCCATGGGGCTCCTGTAAGGAGAGGTAGCCCCAGCAAGCCCAGCATACCTGACACAGGAGGGGCTGCAATGCTGCTCCACGACTGGCAGACATGCGCCCATGGGGATGCTCTGTGGTGGCAGCATCGCAGTCCCACCCCACCGACCTGGCAGGGATGCCTGCCTGGCGAGCACGCCAGCCAGCCGCATCCGCAGGATGCCCAGCCTGGCTCCTGGGACCACCTGTGATCCGCAAACCCGGAGATACTGAAACAGGCAAACGGAGCATACGGAGTATCGCTGCCGTTGTTAGTGTCTAACCTACTTACTGCCCAGGACACAAACCAAGCTTTAAAAGAGCTCTCTGGAGTTAAATACTGTAGTTAAAAATATCAGATGACTGTTTGGAAAGACCATTCCTGTCTTGTGAGCAAGAGCTGGAAATTATTATCTCTGTTTTAACAGTACAAAATGGTAAAGAAACATATAAGCTCACTGAAATCAGTGGAAGAATCTCATTGATTTCTTCAGCAAGGTGGAGTCCAAGAATCTGTAACCTCTCACAGCAAAAAGACATCAGATAAGGGTGGTAAACATTCCAGGGAATGACACAGGATCCTTAGGCTGAGAATTTATAGAACAGGATATGCTAAACGGAAACTGGCATAGAAAAACACAAAATGGGGACTCTGCTCCTCGGCCACTGAATCACCTGCTTTGTGCAACGCACTCGTGTCGTGCTTCCCCGCTGGAACGAATGAAGCTAAAGGAGCACTGCCGGAAGCAATGCTCCACCACAGCAACTGCAGGTACCCAGTCATGTCCCAGAGCGTTAACATTTGCACAGCCGGAAGACAGAATTCAAGTTCTCCGTTATTTATTCATGGATTTATACCCTGACTACTAGTTGCTGAGCTGGAAAGGCCACGCTGCTCCATGTAAGTGGTATAAGGCTCTGAAGAAGCTCAGGGAAATATTTTCCATTATTCCATCTCATTAAGCTTCTTCCTTTTTTCCCCCTCCCCTCTCTGTATGTTTCAAATTGTTTATTCTTTCAAATACTTCCCTGTGCTATGTTCATTCTTTTGGCTGCTCTGTCCTGAAGTAAAGCAGCCTAGTATAGTGCCAGCTATTTCCCTTTGTCTTGCCAATGTTACTAAAAGAAGACTTTCTTGCTGGCATGCATCTCCCTCCCTGACTGGCCACCCAGAACAGAAGCAAAGTTAGAAAAAGACCCCATTGATTCAGACGCAGCTTCATTTTACCACAAAGATATGCACTGACACAGCCAACTTCCCTAGGAGTCAGAGCACTACATGTTATGCTTACAGCCTCTCTACACAGCATGGGAGGAAAAGGCTGCATCTATTTGACTCGTCTCCCAATTTACTTTAGCGTCCTAGTCCTCATACAGGATGCATGTTGGCTCTGCCCTAAGCATCCTTCTGTGGTGAGCCAAATGGTCCCACAAGAGGAAATCCAAGAACAAAATAATTTGCTCAGAACCCATTCCCAAGAGCTGCATTAAAACATACCAAATTTATCTCTACTTGAGACAATCCTTCCGTATTATACCAAGGAAATCACATACCCTCAAACTTCCTTATGATACACCCCACGGTACACAGCACAAACTCTTTACACATGCCATAATGAAACCCAGAATCTGCAAGCCTTGCACAGCAACGGACAAGTCAGTACACACTAATTAGCCCAGTGGCCAGACGAGTCTCCACTGTGGTCCCCTAAGACACAAAACTCCTTATTCAATTCAGGAACCAAAAAATGTACAAAAATAGAGAGATGCCACCAGTCAAGAGGGAATGCTGAGGACAGCAATGATCTTAAATCCTGTCCCTTCACCAAGTTTCGATGCCAAAGTTGTTTTTGTTGAGAGACCTGTTTTTACTTAGAATTGAAAATCCTCTTTTGTCAGTATACTTCTTCAAGTGTATTTTAAGTAAGTTAATGTAGTGCATCCTTTAGCTTCAAGCCACAGCCACCAGTGGTTCTACAAATGCCTGTTTATAAGATCGTGGTGACAGAAGAGGAGAAAGTAGCACAGCTCCCTTCTCAGACTGAGAACAAACATTCAAGCCAACTGTTCCCATTTTTCATGACAATACCCTACCACTTTACAAGAGACACATCTCAGAGATTTGAGCTCCAAAGCAGAAACACCGAAGAAGCTCTAGAGGCATGGTGAAGTCATACAGGGAAGAATAAGGGGATCTTGGGCATACCTCAGATCATTCAGAAGGATTTCACCAGCAGTGCAGTTCTGGACTTGGGTGATCAATTCTGACTCTGCCCTGCCTATACTGAAATGTCAGAATGACAAAAAGGGACTGTGGGTAAGCCTCAGCCCTGGGGAAATTCTTCTCAACAGCTTGCATGGGAGATGAACAGGATTCTCCCATGAACATCCTCCCCCATGGGAGATTAACAGGATTCGTGGAGATGCTCCTTTGGGGAAGGAGGAACATGCAAAGGCTAATGAGGCATCCTTTGGCTGCAAAGAGCAGGGAGTTGTCGAGGAAGAGTCAGTGTCATCTCCGCAGTTGCAGTGCTATTACAAGCATAAACTATAGAGCCATTTCTCTATGCACATTAAAATGCTGTGATTAATATTTTTCGAGAGAACGGAGTACTAACCTGTATTTATGAATGATGGCATTAAATAATCTTCCATCGCGCCAGCAGGTAGTGAAATTTTCACAACGGATTCCAGCATAACCCTCAGTTGTCTGCTGCGACCACAGGAGCAGCCTCTCTTTAGCAGACATGTCCTCTGACTCTCCAGTAACATGGATATCAGATATCTAAAATACAGTTAATATAAATATTACAATTACATCTAACAACACATGATAATTTTGAAAATATTGCAGAAACCCACTCTGCATTACTAAAGAATTTTATGGCATATGCATACATGAATGTTGATTACCCATGCACTGTATTAATACTCTTTCATGTCATATCCTATGCACTCTCAGCATCTTCAATACGAAACACAACATTCATACCTTCACTATTTTTGCAGCTAGCTAATTCTCAGCCTCTTAATTTCTGGGGGCAATATAATAATGAAAAATACTTAAATATGTCTATTTTATGCTGATAATGTGAATAATGATCTATTTTATGTATTACACCTACTATACACCCACGTTATATAATTACATATAGAATACCACCTATTTTATACGTAGATATTCACATCTATGTAATATCCATATTTATATTATACATACTTTATTTAGCGACAATGTTCCTCTCCTAAAACAGGTTAAGTTATAATATATGCTGTTCCGGAATTCAGTAACAAAACAGTCATTTATGGTGAGGTTTTAAGACTAAACTTTCTGAGAAGCATTTTAGGAAGGACTGAAAGGTTGAAGGATTATACATTAAAAGTTTGCCTGATTCAGAAGGTTTGGTTTTGTATTATCCAAGTATTATCAACTTCGTATCAAACAAAGCAGGAAAGTATTGTGAAATTTACATACAAATACTAATTTCTAGGATGTTAAATTCTCCCCTGATGAAGTTCAGTCAGTTTGATTAAAAAAACTGCACTGTGTAAGCATGAAGCAGATATTTTCCTAATTCGCATGTGTATTGTTTGCACCTTAAGAAATAGAAACTGTATTCACGGTGTATCTGAAATGCAAGATAGAACAAAAAGACGACATGCCTTGCTAAGTAAAGGGATATTATCACAGAATCAATAAGACCATCTAGTCCACCCATCAACCCAGCACTACCATACCCACTAGACCATGTCCTCAAGCACCACGTCTACACGTTCCTTGAACACCTCCAGGGATGGTGACTCCACCACTTCCCTGGGCAGCCTGTTCCAGTGCCTGTCCGCTCTTTCAGTGAGGAAGTTTTTCCTAATATCTAAGCTAAACCTCTCCTGATGCAACTTGAGGCCATTTCCTCTTGTCCTGTGACCAGTTACCCGAGAGAACAGACCAGATCCCTCCTCCCTACAACCTCCTTTCAGGTAGTTGTAGAGAGCAATCAGGTCTCCCCTCAGCCTCCTCTT
>NW_010256278.1:11894-16348 GCF_000690775.1 Eurypyga helias
CAGGATGCCACTGGCCTTCTTGGCCACAGGTTGTCTTTCTTCTGAGTGGCCACTTTTAACCAATTCAAACAACAGTAGATAATGGGGTATGTTATTGCAGACAGCACTATGAACCCAGGTGCCATGAGGCTCTGTGTAAGGACTCAAGAACCGTAGCTCAGACATTACAAACAGCAGGCTGAGGGGCTCAGGCAGAGGCAAGAGGGCTTGAGACAACGCCAAGATTGGTGGGTGAACACTAAGCACCCCCAGAAGCCCAGCGGGAAGAGGCTGTGCCACACAAGCACCGAGCACGCCGGGGAGTGACAGGTCTCCTCCACCTCTGGAGACAGCGTGAGGCCAAGGCTCACAGGAGTTTTGCCCTCAGAAAACTTGGGGGGCAAGGTAGCTGCTCCATTAGATGCAGAAAAGGCTTAACTCGGGAGCTGTGCCAATTCCAGCAAACCTACTCCAGTGTAAACCAGGAAGCTACGTGCATGAGGTCAGATGGGATGGTCATAACGATGCCTCCTGGGCTTGAAATCTCTACACACAAAGCTATCTTCTGTCTGAGCTCTTCCTGGGGGAATTCAGACAGGCTAGGCTGGAAATTACGGGGTTTTCTCACATTAAAGTCATGAAAAACACAGTGCCAGGGACAGAGAGATGTAGCTTTCTTAGTGATGGTGGTGTGTCAATGCCTAGCGGGAGGTGGTGGAAAGCACAAGGAAGCAGGGGACTAAAGGAAGACCCTTGGGAAATGTCAGGGCAACGTAGCTGCTGCACTGCTCTCCGTGACTTCTGTTGAACCACCTTTCACACTTCTAGGGTCGATGAGCATTTACAGCCACACAGTAAACTGCAAGAAAATTTAATGCAGGGAAAAAATTAATTTATGTTATTTTTCTATGCAAGTATCCACAAAACACCAAGTTGTGAAAGCAGTTCTTCAGATGCTTACCACAGGAAATCCTATCTGCTGGCTCCAGGAAAGGGAAAGACACAGGCACCAACGCTAGAAAGCAAAGTAGTTTTAACTGCTCAAACAGCCCATAAATGGCTGTGATGACCTGATAGCATTTTTTACATTCTACTGTCTCCAGCTTCAACACCGCACTTTTTGAAGAAAAATCAAATAGGGGAAAAAAAGGAAAGCCCTTTTTTGTTTAAAACCCTGAAGAGAAACATGTGCAGCTGTGATTGTTTATAAACTTCTAGGTATCAAAATCCTGCACAGAGTATTTACTACATGAAATCACACAAAATACAGACAGTGTAAGTCTTATAAGTGAAGACAACAGAGAATCCAACATGGCAAAAGACCAAGTTAAAATTTCTCTGAAAATTTTCTTGCAAAAATCTAGGGAACTCACGTGCAGTGTAAGAAAGTTTTTTTCTGGTGGTTAACTTTATTCTTCGGTATTTCAAAGCAAGACAGCAAACTAAATATTGTTTCAGTAGCTTCAGTTTCTATTCATCACAGAACAACCAGACCACAATATAAATGAAGTCAACCATTTACCACTTATCCGGACAACGCTTCTGAAAGAGATGATGTCATATGAGGTGCCAGATGTCTAGCAAAATAAAAAGTTCTATAATTTTTTCTCTGTCATTTTCAGAAAGTCCTCTGTGTGTAATCCTTAAGTATCACATTTTTTAATATATTCTAAGCAAGCTAACAATGTAATTTGCTAATGGCCATTCCTTACTGCTAAGTTCAAACCTTTAGCCTCCTTCACGGTTAATTGACCGGCGATGGCTAAGAATGCTTCAGGCTGCAGAGTGCAAACACAGCATATTTGAGTGCACATTACATTCCTCTGGCAACAAGTGATTTCAGACATCAAGGCAACTTCTGAGGGTCGCGCTTGTATCTGTTGTTACATACAAACAACATTTGTAGCTATGGACACAAACACAAGGAGAATATTTCTTATTCTGAATGTGACCACTGGGCAAGCTCGCAGTCCAAATTTTGGATGGCTAGAACATAAATTTAGCTCATTACCCTAAGATCAAGTGGGTTTCCATCCAAAAATCTTTCAAGCACCATTCAGCACCCCAGTTGGCCATCTGAAGAAAAAGGAATAGACTAGATTTAATAACTGAAATGACTTCTCACTCATGGAGGTAGCCCACTTCAGTACAGGCTTAGGAACACTAACATTAGCCTGAGACCTGGAACAGCCTGAGCACTTCTGTTTTCTAAATAAAGTATTTAAGATTCCAGGGCTAAGATTTCAGACTTTTTCATAAACACTGAATTCATATTTTAAAAGTATAAAAATACACAGAGGGAAATGGTGAGTCCAAGAGCTATATTTTATTACGCTTACAAATATAAGCTCTACTTTGCAAGATGCCCTATTAATTTTGAGCTACTTAACAAGTAAAATACTACCCCCACAAAATAAGGTGTTAGAGAGGGAAAGAACACATTTTTCCTTTAATAACCCCGTAAGGACAGTACAGATACTCATCTACCGACTACGCATTATTATCAGTATTTATAACATCATTTGCCACAGTAAAGAAAAAGGTTTTCCCACTACTAAATCAGGTATACTAGAACAGAAAATATGTTAAGGGGCAACCAAAACTGTTCAGATTTTCTCCTTCAAAACAGTTTATGCGGACCTTTCATTCTCACATCCCACAAACCTTATCATTTGCCTGCTATAAACCGTTACAAGAGGACATTTGTTCCTTAAGCACGGAAAAAAAATGTTGAATGTGTGAGTTTGAACAGTTGTTTTCAGAGAACCAGTTCTCCAAATTATCTCCAAGTCTGTCAATTACAGGTTATTCAAGAAAAAGTGGCAGAGGTAATTATCTGCACAGCCCCTGTATTTCAGGATAAAAGTCTTAATTGACACTAAATACTCTCTCTTGTTTGCAACTGGGAGAACTAGTTCACCTCTGCTACTGCAAGTGGGTTTTCTCTGCCAGAAATTTCTCTCTGCATCACCTGTGTACAAAATCCACACACCAAAAAGCTCCAGCTCTTTGCTTGCACTGATTCAGTGATGCAGTTCTGAAGAGCGGAGCAGAGCAGATCAGAATACCTTCCGAAAGAGTTCAACGGTGGTGCTGGATTTCTGTGGCTCATTTTTTACGCTGCAAACAGAAGAGCAAGACCTATATAGATAGAAAGGAGTCTTCCCTCCAATTCCATCTTATCCCAAACGATTTGAAGCAAGTCTAAACTTGACACAATGTACCTAACTGTATAAATGTATATAGTGGGCTAGAGATGTATGATGTATAATGAAATGTATTCTGATGTCAGCCAGCCCGAAACCAGGAAAGTCTGAAGAACCCAAAGAAATACGAGAAGAAAGAATACACGAATATGGAGAGACTTTGAAATGCTGTTTTTCCACCTAAGCTAAGTAGGTAGTTATGTGCTGTGTTTGAAAAGGATTGTTGACAGCAGGCTGAAGGAAGTATAGTTATACGAATGGAATTTGAACTTGCATGTGATCACAAGAAGTCATCTTCCCTGACGTTAGTTGGACTTTGTGAGTTTCCATTTGGCCATAAATTCAAACACTCTTATTCAGCTGTCCCAAGGCTCTGTGGAGCAGTGAGTCCAGCTTTGGGCAACACCCTTCAAAAATACTGGAACAGTTGAAGGAGAGCAAAAAACAAGAATGACAAAGTTCTAAAAGCATATGACCTGTTAAGAAAGATTGAAAAATTTGGTTTATTCAGGCTGAAGTAGGGAAAACATAGGGGACATGTGGTAATAGTCTTCAAATATGTAAACTGTTGTTGCAAAAAAGGTAATAAATCAATTCTTCAGGGAATGGGAAAAGAAGTAATGAGTTTAAAATGAGCACGTGTTTTCAGCTAAAACCACTTTTTAATACAAAAGACAGATAACCAATAAGAACAATGACTCAGAAGCATGTGAAACCACCAATAAGACAGATACAGAAGAACACGGATCAGTCAAGGATGGTTTTCATTAAGTTTTCTTGCCTTCAAGGTACAGAGGTGACCTAAAAAACTGTGCCGGCTTCAGTCAGGAAAGAGTTAACTCTCTTCACCATGGCTGCTAAGAAGCTGTGTTCCTAGATGCAGAGAGCAGCACTGATAAGTTCTCAGCTGGCACTGGGCAATGCCTGCACTGAATTCAACGTTTTTCTGTGCTTCTGATCCTGCAGCTGCGTTCCCAGCTCTCATGGTCTCGCTACAGGCAGTGCAGGGGACACACAGTTCAGGCACCTGACCCAAACTGACCAAGGGAGTATTTCATTCCATAGTACGTCATGCTCAGGGCAGAGGTGAGGAGGGGTTCCGGAGCCATTACTCTCTCCCTGACTCTCTTGCTCATTCACTCCCGTACACTTGCTAACACTCTCCCTGACTCCTGCGTTAGCTGCTTTGCTAACTCCTGTGCTGGCTTGTTCCTGAGAGAGTTGGTGGGTTTGTTTAATTTTCGTGGTCATGCTATCACTGACAGGGTT
>NW_010256279.1:0-420 GCF_000690775.1 Eurypyga helias
ACGCTGCAGAGGACAAAAGATGACCGGAGGGTTGAGCCTTGGTTTGGTTTCTCGACGCCGGTGTTGACCGGGTACATGTCACGCCGTTATTAATGGCTCTTCGGACCCTGTCCGGGGGATGTGCGAAGGCCTGGGTTGTGTGACACCTTCCTGGGCTTTTGTTTTTCCACGCAGAAAGCCGCCTTGTTTTAGCAGCAGCGTGTCAAAGGCCCGAATTTACAGGCTGGTGCTTATCCGTGCGTTGTGAAATTAGCCGCTGCTCCGCTCAGGATACGGGGAAAGGCGCCCGACACGCAACCGCAGCTGTAGCACCCGTGTGTAGACAATGTGATGCTGTGACTGCACGGGAGACAGGTCTGGAAAAAAAAAAAAAGGGGGGGGGGCTGAAAGCTGCCTGGAAAAAAAAGAAAAACTGATTGA
>NW_010256279.1:536-2143 GCF_000690775.1 Eurypyga helias
GGGAGGGGGGCTGAAAGCTGCCTGGAAACAAAAGTAAAACTGATTGATGCAGTTTTATTGTTAAAGTAAGTGATATGCATTAGCGTTGGGTTTTTTTTTTTTTTAATAGCTGTAGTTTCAGTCCTGTACGTGTTTGTTTGGGCACGGCCGTTCCGCCCGTTCACGTGCGTGGGTTAGCGTAGGCAAGGCCGAGGATGCTAGCGACATGGGAGAGTGACATTTCGGATATTAACAAAATGTGTGACATTTGGGATAGACCAGGCTGTGGCTGTTTTTTCAGTTTGTCGATACCGGTTTAATTTTAGGCCGAGCTGTATCCAAATTACCTGACGCTCCCCTCCCTCTGTGCCTCCACAAGCGCACGCAGGAGAGAAGCGCTGTGCCTGCGGGAAGTGTGGGAAAACGGTGTGAACTGGCACGGTCCGTGGTGTAAAAAGCGCGTTCGTGTGCGCTGGATGCGCGACGGCTGGGGAAAACGGCGGGGGGGTTTTTGGGGGGGGGGGGGGGGGGGGAACGGGGTTTTTTTTTGGAGAGGAGATACTGGATTTTTTTTTTTTTAATTATTATTCATTTGAATAACAAGGACTGAATCATCTTTTCTGCTCAGGGGGAAAAACCAGATGGCTGTGCGCTCGCTGAGACGTTTTATTGCAGCTAATATTCATGTTTGCTAAAGACTGTGTACACAAAGGTAGAAGATCAGATACTGTTGTGATAAAGCCAGTGCGTGTTTATTTTGTGTACATATGTGTTTAGTATTTTTGGGAGCCGTAGGAAGACCTGACACGCTCGGGTACATGTCAGGGAGCATTTGCTTTGTGTTTGTTTTAATACAGCACTTCATAATAGTAATTTTTCAGTGGTCACTTGTAGCCTTTTATACAGATTGCTTTAATCAGCATTTGTGTGTCTCTGTGTTCTCTGTTGGCATTACTCTGTCTTCTAGTGAGCTGTCTTTTCAAACATCGTTGGATTTTTTCAAGTTAAATCTTCGTGCTTATTGCATCTGTCACTTCTGGGATTCACTCCAAGCAAAAGGCAGAGATTCAGTTTAATGGCAATGAGAAGGAATGCACAGAAGGGTAAAATATCAGCTTTCCTGAGTGATGCAGCACAGGACGCTGAGAGATCTGCCCTCAGTAACTGTTCCATGCATCATGTTCAAGTCTAATATTCGACTTTATGACGGCTTCATAAAACGGCTCATTAACGCACAACGCTGCATTCCAGTCGTAAGAGAATTTATGTTATTGGGTTTAATTTGATTATCGATTCCGAGGAATATAACTTCGGATGCCAGCTTCCTATTTTGAAGACCTGAGCAAAACACTTGCTGGCCTGGGTTTGCAGCTTGGTGAGGTCATCAGTGCACCACTCCCAGGGCTAGGAATGTCCTTTTAGGCAAACTCACAGGCACATTTTCACTTGACTTTTAAAGTATGGGTTTGTTTGTTTTGAGTTTTTTGGTTTACTGAGGCTTTTGTGATAATCTCAGTCCTTCTCCAAGGATGTGCTGGAACAGAAACTCGCTGAGGATTTGAAGTGCCCCAGTTTAAGCGTTTACAGGGCATATGAACAAGAATTAAATGTCTGTGTTCTAACTCTCT
>NW_010256279.1:2174-9309 GCF_000690775.1 Eurypyga helias
GCCTCCCCCATCTAATATTTTTTTGTCTGCTTATATTCAGGTTGTTAACTCCGAAATTAATCTGATTAGAAACTGCTTACAGCTTCAGTTTACAGCCACCCTGGTTGTGTAGCCCCATGTGAACAGTCAGATTGTCGGTGGCTTTAGGCTGACAGGATGTGAATTGGTGGTTTGGGTTTTTTTTTTTTTTTTGGTCACGATATGCACAAATGCAAGCGGTGGCGGTGGCGGCACTGCTGGGATGAACGCCACGTCAAAGCTAAGGCAAAAAAGGTTTAGGTTAGCTGAAGTTGCTCGAGAAAGGAGCAGTGAAAGCTGATTATTTTGCATGTGTTGAATACACCAGTATAGTTGGGAATGGGTTACTGGGCTCTTTCTTTCAATTTGCTAATAGGATTGCTTTGTTCTGTTTTTCCTCGGGTAACTATACTAAAAATGGATTGTTTTTCTCTGTTTGAGGTTATCATTCAATACATGACTTCATATGTGTTTTTAGGTGATAGCGTTAGGCATGTAAAATACCCCGTGACGCTGGAATTGTGTGTAGCGTGACACGAGAATGTCGGTGACGAGAGGTCCCGCTGGCTTTGTGTTGAAGGACTCTCTGATGTCGAGTCTGGCGCTGATGGTCCGTCCTGGGAGGAGGAAGCTGTCTGGAGAGGTTCCTAATGGAATATCCCAGCCATTAGTTGTATTACCGACCATTAGCTGTGCCTGTGTGGGTTTGCGTCGTGAATACAAATCTGATCAGAATTAATGGCTGGATGTGGAGGTAATGATGTAGCTATAAAGTGGAAGGTGACTGTTGGGCAAATAGATGGCTTTACTTCAGCCCTCTCCCATGCAGTTCTTCATGCCAGTAAGACAGATGTAATCTCTTTACAGCAGACATCTTCGTAACGAGTCACAAAGTGCTCCTGAAATGGAAGGGGCTTTTGTGATGGAATACCGTAAAAGCTTTGAAATCCCGCGCTGTCGGTCAGGAACTAGGAACTTGACAGAGGAATAATGAAAATGTTATCTGCCCCTGCCTCCTAAGGGGAAAAACCCATGTTCTTTCGAAGGCTGCCAGCCTCCTGGCACTGTCGTGGTGCTCGTCGATTGAAGAGGTCTCCTTGGTTTAGAGGTGACAGAGCAAAACAGAGGCCCTCTGACCGTTTTTCCTCTTTGCCTTTCTTCTTTAGATACCTAGGTAGGATCCCCTCCATTGGAGAGAGGACGATAGCATTTCTTCAACATAGCACTTTGCTTCTTCGGTGTTTATTGTCTTTGTCTTACCCGATTTTGATAATGATAACAATAAATGACACAATATGCTTTTTGCTATGAGGTATACGGACTCATTTTGAGGTCTGGTTGTCGGTGGAAGAAGCTGAATGTGGTTGGATTGGGTATAGTGACTCTGACATTGACCTGGGCCCCTCGATCCATCATAATTAGGTTTTTCTTGTTTTCCCTTTTAATAATTTAATTTGAAAAAGCAGTGGAAATAAAATTAAAACAGTGGTGGGATCTGGCTTAAAGCGATTAAGGTTCAGGCTGATGCGACCAGGCGCGCAGAGATGGGCTCGCAGCTTTCATCTCGAGCGTTGCTGGGCTGCGCTGAAGGCTAAGCGTTGCCTTTAGGAAGGATCACTGTCTCCTTGTAGCTCTCCAAATGGAGAGCGGTGTGCCTAAAGCTGGACCATGCTGCTGTAGGAACCTAGGCAGTACATTTCACCTGCCATTCCTGGTGCAAGTTGTCCCTGGAAAATGGACTTCAAGTCGTTCTTGTTGAAGTATTTAAAGACGTGGGAACTTCCCCTCCTTCCCCCCTTAGTTCTGCATATAGTTGCCATAGAGACTGTGCTCTGAAGTCCTTGAAAATCCGTTGTTTATCTGGCATAAACGTATAAACCTGCCGTCTTGAAACATCCCACTGAAGCATCCCCTTCCCATGCAGCTCTGATGGGGACTTGACATCCTAGGGTACCGCACATTTCGATACTGGCCAGGCGTCAGGCAGTATCAGGCAAACTGATAATGAGTGTAATTAGCACCGCTGGGGATTAGCAGGCAATAACAAATTCAAGCCATAGCATGCACCGTGTCCCTTGGGAGCCGGGCAAACTGGCAGCACTGGGCAGATGATCACTCGATACAGAAGATGGTCATCGGCAAAGGCTCAGTGGTGAGGCACTCAGCTCAGTGCTAATTTCAAAACCTCTTGAAATTGCCTTTTTTTATTTCTCCCTTTCACTTCAAATACTTAAAAACCTCCTGGTTTGTTAGTTCGTGCTGGTATCTTGAACACCCATCTGATTTGGGTTATATGCTTGGCGTTGGCTCGGCGTTTTTCATCGTACGGTGGCCAGTCAGCGTTGCAGTTGTTTCTTGGAGTTACCCAGGTGAAATAGATTGATGGTTCCAAATCGGCAGTGCGAGGTTGAGCGTTTTGCTCGGGGTCTTGCAGGTACGAGCCTGGGAATACCTCTAGCATGTAATACGAAGCGTGCTTGTTGTTTTACAAGTGGCTCGTATGTTTGCACCAGCACACGTGGTGGGATGCAGGGGGGGGGGTGATGCGTGTGTGTGTGTGGATAAACGGCCGTTCTTGCGCTTCGCTTTTCAACTGCTAATTTCTTACCGCAGTACTTGTATTAATTATTCTGTATGTTGGAAGTTGGAGTAAACAGGCACAAAGCTCTCTTGTTCAGAACAGGAGGTGGATTAAATTTTTTTTGTCTTTTCAGTGAATATATATATTTTTTTTAAAGGTTTATTTTCATTTTTGGATCTGCAGAGATCGCTTTGCAAGGCAGGAGGAAAAAAAAAAACCCGAGCCAGCTTCGACAAACACAGAGCTGCCAGACGTACTTCAGCAACATGTACTTCGCTTTAGCGCCGCGTGACGTGTAGGCACAAAACACTTCTAGCTTGAGTGTCGCTGTGCCTTCCAGCATCTTTTTCTTGGCCATCGCTGCTTTCTGGAGCGATTTGTTCAAGACTGGCGTGGTGTTTTAAGGTGGGCTACCCTGCTCTGGCCTCCGCGCTGGGGATGCGCGTGTGTTATCCCTACGCGCTTCGCTTTGCTCCCTGATCTTTCTCTGGGGGTAAAGGTTATCTTTTTGCTCTTTACGTGCGGCGCATGCAACATCGATCTTCTGGGCTACTAGGGGAATTCTTAAGCGCTGTGAGAGATCGTGTAAAAACCAGCCGGGGCTTACCTCGGCGTCATGCTGCCTGTTGGTTTGGCTGGTCTCCTCCAGAACTGCTGTAAATGCCACAGGGATGCTCACAGGGCTGGAAGGGGGGGTTGCACATGCGATAACATGACTGTCGAGCCGACAGGTAAGTAAAGCTTAAAGGTCATCAAGCACGGGCTGTAATTCTTCCTGCCCCTTGCTGAAAACAAGTTTCCCAGCTGAGAGCAGCTAGCTGCCAGGTCCCGTCCCCAGGAAATCAGCCTTTGTCCAGCGTGAATCAGGGCACGATTCTCCCTGTCGAGCAGGCAGAGAGCTGCTGTGGGGGTGTCGGGGACAGCAGCTACACGTCTTGTCCTTGGCACAAGGAGCCTGGGGGTGTAGGAAGATGTTCTTCCTTCTTGCATCTGAAATCTTCCTTTGTAGTGTAGCAGGAAAGTTCAAGCTGCTCACTGAACTAAATACGCTTTCCTAAGTCGATCTTTTGTTTTCTTGCCTGCCCCAAGAGGTGAGAAAGGTGCTCTGGGTTGCACTGGTGGCTTGACACCAGCTCGCCCGGGTTGCCGCTCTTGGCTACGGCGTGCGGCAGCTGGGACTGCCACAGTGCAGGGCAGCAGCCTCGGCCTGAAACGCATCAGCGACAAAGAACAGCTGTAGGGTGGAGGAAATGTGTTTGAACTTGGAACCCTTTGCTAAAACAGATGTTGGAGGGGCTGTAATTGGTACCACAAGACAGGGATTTAAAATCAGGTTAGCAGATTGAGCTATCTGGATTTGAGTTTTAGCCTCCCCCTGTCCCTTCCTCCCTCCCCCAGCCCTGATTTCAAATTGCATGTTACGGAAACGGGACAGAATGACAATGGTACTCTTTGAATTATAGGCTGCTTGGCCAGAAGAGCTGGCAGGACAGCAAATGGAAATCTGGAGAAATACACGCCAGTTCCAACTGTGAGAATTGAGATTCATTTTGCAGCTTATTTGTACAGCATTAAAATCTGAAACGCGGTTGCGTGGTCCAGTCGGAACCTTCTGCGTTCTTCTACGCTGAGGATCTTGTCCTTTCTTTGACAATTAACCGTGGTTTGTTTTATTTTGAGAACATCAAAGGTCGATGTGAGTGTCTCACCTCTTGGGTGGGTGTTACTGAGGAGCTTGAACAGTGGAAGCTGCTAAATTGGGCTCCAATTTAGCCAGCGTTTGGATGAAGGTGTTTCTTAGGGTATGCTAACCAAGCCCATCAGTAGTTTTTGGAGCAGAGTGTTTCTGGTGTGATGGACCATGCTGGTCTGTGCTGTAACTCCAGTCTGACCGTGACCTCGTCCAGGTCTCTGGCCCATCGGCTGTGCCGTTACAGGGCCGGATGCAAACTTCCAACGGCATGACCGGCGTCTGGCTGCGGCGCTGCCATCACGCTTGGCCATCCTGCTCCCCTCCGATCGTCCGCCCCCACCCCACGGCAGGTCTGGGTGTTGTGCTCCATGCAGATGACCAGCGGAGCTGCTGTGGTCAGGCAAGGCCATCTGGAGAACGCTGCATCCCTGCCTGGTCAGTCTGACTCACACTTGGCTGCTCCCTTAGTGAGCCTCGCTTCTGCTGAGCTGTTCTTTCTGCTTTATGTCCAAGTTGGGAGGAATCCGTGTCCTGGCTAACTGTGTAGGGAGGGCTTCCTGCAGGTCCTGGGTTCCTGATGGTGGCTCTCGGGCTCTCGTGCTACGGTGCTCTTGGACTGGCACCTCCAACCTTTTATCAGCCAGACTGTTGATCTCCTCCAAACATCTGTAGCGTTTATCATTTCTTCCTGTGGATACCATGTTATAATGGAGGAGGAATAGAAAACAGTTTATCAAGCCCTTTGGAGATTTTTCCTTTTGATAAATCTTGTCATTTTTTAAGGAATGATCCAGTTAACTGCCAGCAAGGAGCAGCAATGCAATGTTTCCAGTAATGTCCTAAAGCCACTGGAGTTTAACAGGGAAAGTGCTTACCTTAGAAAACACCGTGTTAATCAAATTACCTTTGTGTCTGCACCTCTTCTTGCCTGTTGCTGGATGGGGAAATCCCGCACGCGTTATTCCTTCTTGTCATTTTTTAAGGAATGATCCAGTTAACTGCCAGCAAGGAGCAGCAATGCAATGTTTCCAGTAATGTCCTAAAGCCACTGGAGTTTAACAGGGAAAGTGCTTACCTTAGAAAACACCGTGTTAATCAAATTACCTTTGTGTCTGCACCTCTTCTTGCCTGTTGCTGGATGGGGAAATCCCGCACGCGTTATTCCTTTCCTACTGGGTGCTGCCTTCTGCTTGGCTTCTGGCTTCAGTTTGTCACTGAAGAGGACAGGCTACCCCCGCTATCGGGACACGAGTTTCAGGTCTAGTGAGCTCCTCGGACACGCACACAGACTTGTGCTGGCTGTTGATGTCATTTGGGTATGCTTGATTTGCTTCAAGTTGTAGGAGAAAATACAGTTTTCTGCTGTTAGCGCTCTCAGGGTAAGAAAAAAGGACCCGTGCCTGCTGGTCAGGTGGGATCTGGTGGTGACTTGGTGAGAAATTAATGAAGCTGTGGTGGCGAAGAGCTCATTCTCCACTCGTCAACACCATCCTTAGCTGATACTAAGCTTTTGCCCAAAACCAGGCTTAAAAAAAAATAATTTTAAAAAAGCTTGGGATGCATCTCGAGAAGAGTCTGGAAGAAGCTCGCCGGTAACCTTTAACAGAGCGGAAGATTTCAGCAAATTGGGGTAGCAGCTCTGGACAGACTGATACTTCCTCGTTAGCTCCGTTGCACTGATAAGAGAAGTAGGTCAGCTCTGTGGAGAAGGCATTTTATCTGCATACTTCTCTCAACTGGAATCCTGGCGCTGGGCTGTCGTAACAGGCTTGCTGACTCGCAGCTCTGTGCGGGGCGGGGGGTTGTGCTCTCCATCTCATGTTTTCCTCTGGGTCAAAGCGTGGTCTGGAGCCCTGTTGCTTTCCTGCCCGTGGCATGTGCTGCCTTACTGGGGGGGGTGATGCAGTCAGTCCCCAGGGGTGTAAGTAGCATCTTCCATCGTGCTGGTGTAATGTCTCTGGCTGCAGTTCACAGGGCTGTTGTTCAGCTCTGGAAGTGTATTGCTCCATTTCTTGGCAGTGGATGAGGATACAGTGTGCATCTCTGGTGTTTATTCCAGTGGAGAAAGTGGATGAGAAGGAAAGCTCTTGGAGGGGAGCTAGGAAAGGCTTCGGCCTTCTGTGGTCAGCTGCTGGAGCAGCGGTGTCTTCGGGTGGGAGTCTGCCTACTCCAGTGCAAGGCTTCCCTTTCCTTAGCCAGTAACGCTTGTTTGGTGCCCACTGACTATATAACTCCATCTCCAGTGGCAGCAAGAGTGGAAGCTGAAATGCAGGGATGCACTCAGGCACCTGGGAATCCACAGGCAAGCCTAGTCCTCCTTTTCCCATGCGTTCTGTACGCTGCTTGCCTCTGAGGGACAAGGGGTTAAATTGCAAGAGGGGACATTTTGATTGGACATCAGGAAGAAATTCTTCATGGAGGGGGGGGGTAGGCACTGGGACAGGTTGCCCAGAGAAGCTGTGGATGCCCTATCCCTGGAAGTGTCCAAGGCCAGGCTGGATGAGGCTTGGAGCAACCTGGGCTAGTGGAAGGTGTCCCTGCCCATGGCAGGGGGGTTGGAACTCGATGATCTTTAAGGTCCCTTCCAACCCAAGACAGTGGGATTCTGTGCTTTTTTTTTTCCCCTCGACTTTGCTCTCCTCTGTCTTCAGTTTTCATTTTTACTGACCTTCTTTTGCCCAGCATGTGTTAAATTGCTGTCACCCAAATATCCCCAAATACGTCACACATCGCTGCCGATGGGGGTGGCAGCTTTGGTGCCAGCTGGCAGCAGATACTACAAAAGATAAAAACCCGAAAGAAGAGGTTGGTTTGGAGGTTGTTGCCCTGGCCCACCCATTCCT
>NW_010256279.1:9329-19745 GCF_000690775.1 Eurypyga helias
TTCACATCCAGGGTTTGTGCGAGGGCTGCAGTGTTCCTCCCAGCTGCTTACCCATCCCATTATGGCCTCCTGGTGAAGTATTCCACGTGACGAGTTTTGCGTGCACTCGTTGCTCTAGCTTTATGGTAGATAATGACACCAACGATGCTCTCTGTTCGAGGTAATGACTTTCAGCTACGGAGTCCTTTTGTCACTGTAAATGATGGTAAACTGTGAAAATACAAGCTACAAAATGGTCTGGGTATTAAGTTCCCCAAGAAGATGAATTGCATACCTGGAAATCTTTAAGTGAAAATACCCATCGTGGCCCTATGTGCCCGTGAAAGGAGCATCAGCCGCAGCACGGGAGACACTTGAGGCAAGCACGCAGGGGGTAAACACTTGGGGAATAACACGTGCGTCTTGATGGTGCCTAGATGATTTAAGCATTACAGGTACTTCTTAGTTTTTCATATTACAACGGTCTTAGTATGATTGTTTACAGCTCTGAAAACAAGACTCGTATCAAGTATTTCACAGGTTCAAACCAACACCTTGTGCTTTGTCCAGAACAGCAATTTCAGCTTATTTTAAATTTGGGTTGTGTTACATTTTTGAATGTGCTGGGCTCCCCACTTGAGATATAATCGAATTCCCTGGTAGTTTGTGGTTTAGGTTCCCATCCCAAAATAGAATCTCGCCAGTGGTATAACAGCTGGAAATTTCAGTATTAAGTTCATATTCCAGCTTTTTGTCTTTAAAATGAAGTGAAATCAGATGGCAGGGTCTTGCTCAACCTAGACTAAAGTAACCAAAGACTGAAAATAATCTGTGCACAAATATGATGTCTTTTGGAATTGTGACCATCTGTAGTAGTCTTCACCCTTGGTTTAAATGACTCTGAACATCTGAAAACAAAAGTTCTGTCAGCAGTGGACTTAAAACAAATTGATTTGAAATGGTATACCAAGAAGGAATAGCATTATGTCTGGAAGTAGGGGACTGCATCAGGGTATTCCTGGCTGTTCTTTGTTCCCTGTTCCTGCCAGAGGTTTCATGTGAAGTTGTAGGGCGAGCTGAGATTTTTGTGGCCATGCGATTGTATTTTTTTCCTCCTCCCCTTCCTCTCTTTCCCATATATTGCAAGACTTGGTATCGCAAGACTGAGTTCACTGATTCCCTTGATACTTGGAGAGGGACATGAAGTCCTTCACCCTTGCTGGTGACATACTGGTCCTGCACCGTGACACTGGTGGCAGTTTATTGGTCTTGTGGCATAATGTCAGACGTGGCCCTGAGCTTGCTGCAGGACACGGGGTCGCTTTGCTCTCCTGTGGTGGTTAGCTCACTCCCTGTGGCTTGTCAGTCCATCCTCAGTTGGTTTCAAGGAATGGATGGTTTCCACTGTCCTCACCGTCTGTGTGGCTTGCTGCTTGCTTCCCCCACGGATGTGTCTCACTTCCCTTCCTCTGCCGAAGATGTGCTCAAAGATGCTCCCCTTAATGTTCCAGCAGACCTTTCTTCTAGGTGAGTGAGTCTTCCGAGACGTCTGTACGATGCTGTAAAGGCTGTAAAGTGTTTGTGGCATGCGTGTGCAACCAGCCGAAGCACAAGGCAGCGTGTGTCCCCCAGGCACACGTGTGTGTGTGCTGGTGCACAGCGTGCCACGCACGGGTTACAGAACCCGCAGACCTTGCACAACCAAGCGCTCTGAAGTTAAGAAATGCCAGAAGTGAGCGATTAGGAAATAACCTGGGTAATACTCGTTCCCTTTTTCGCATGTCGTGGGGTATGGCTGTTAGCTCAGTCCCCGCTCCACCGGCCCCCGGCTCTGTCGGGCACGCAGGGATGGCCGCGGCGGTGGGACAGAGCCATCCGCGCCTGTGCGGAGCAGGAGGTGCGACGGATGGTGGTCTCTTTATGGCTTTAAACCCTTTGAATATTTCTCTCCTCTGTTCCATGTGTGGCTCTGTACCTTATCTACCATATGATGTTCAAAGTGCTCTGAAGAGTGAACTACTAGATTCCTCGTGGGCTTATCTCCATGATGGCCAACTGCTCTGCAGATGTGGCTCAGCTATCAGGGGGGTGTTTTCTCTGTGCTGGGGGCGCTTAGGCCTCAGGTTGAAACATCCATGGCCTGATTATTGTTTTAGGATTAAAACATACTATTTTTTTTTTAAATATCTATTTTGGGATGGGAACCTAAACCACAAACTACCAGGGAATTCGATTATGTCTCGACTGGGGAACCCAGCATATTCAAGTGTAACACAAAAATATATATTTTAAAAATCCATGGCTTGATTATTGGCTTAGGATTATACCATACTTCCTATTACCTTTGAAAAAGGTTTCAGCTTTGAGCACTCATCGCTTTTGCAGATGAGGCCCAGGCATCACAGCCCATGTGTCCGAGGAGATCCTGGGCTGCACGACGTGTTGGTACTTGAGAAACCTCTGGGCTTCCCCACATTAGAGGCATGTGGTCATAATTGGGGCTGGTGGCATTGCCTACAGAGCATCTTGATTTATTTCCATTTTTCTCCCTTCTTACCTGCTTCTCTGAGACTACGTTTATCCCAAGGCTGCCATTGAAGTGTATGCATCCTCTTGAGTGATTCTGGGGGCTCACCATCAACCTACCTTGACATTTTCCACGTAGGGAAGAGCCTTTCCAGTCCCAAGTACCAACCTTTTATAAGTGCTGTTCCCCCTATCCAGTGGATTTGTGTCTCTTCACCCCCTTTAACGGTACCCTCAGGCTGCCTGTGACTTATACTAGCCTTTTATTCCGAATGTCTCTCCAGAAGGGATCACAATCACATGGGCTGAGCAGGATTTTGCCATTAGTGGGGGGTTTTCCTGTAAGTGTTCCCTAGCAGGATGCATTTCCTCTTGCATAAGCAGGCTGAAAACCCTCCGAAGCCACAGAAATACATCTGCTGGATTCTTGAGACAGATAAATCCTTTATAAACAGGAAAATGGGCAAACCCATGGTAACTCTTGTGACACATCATGATGGGAGATCAGAAAGAAATGGAATGAAAAGTATCACTGTGCAGGCAGGGCTGACGGCATCCTGCATTTCTGAGGTCCTTTTAAACGCTGACACAAAGGCCAGCGGCTGAGCCGTACGGCGGGCACAGGCGGTGGGAGACAGGGTTAAATGGTGAAATTCAGCTGGAAGTCACTTGACGTTTGGGGAGAAAAGAGGAGAGAGAAAAAAAAAAAAAAGAGGTTTTTCAGGCTCTTTCCTGCATGTCCCCTCCCCAGGACGTGTAAGATGCCGTGTGTCCCGGAGCGGGATCCAGGAGATCAGCGCAGTCGTAGATCTGTCAGCACTTCTATTGTAGTGGTCTTTGCAGGGTGTCTAACGCTTCTGTTTTAATTTTGCTGAGGGCTGTAACTCTGGCAAAATTTAAACTCCTTTCAACTCCTAGTCGTGAGGTTTTAAATCCTCCAAATTTGTTCTTTTGGAAAAAACATAATAAAATATTTCCTGTCTAGCAAGTGTATGGGGCTCGTTCCAGCTCCTTAGCTAAGATTTAACAGCACAGACAATGATCTAATTAACTTCCTTCTTTAAAACCCTTGCTCCAAGTCCACTTCCCAAGAGTAAAACCCATTAGCCGCTTTCCTGCCCACACGGGTATTTCCAAAGTCACTTCCCGAGGGACGCTGACCCGGCCAGGTCGTACTTTTGCACGGGCGACGGAGGCTGAATCACTCTTCCCTTACGGTGAATCATCTCAGATGTTGGTGTCTCACCTGGTGATCCTACAAGTGGCCAACCCTGGAGCTCCTGCCTGCACATGGCCCTCTGAGAGCCGGTGGCAACCAAATTCAGCTGTGGTTTTCGTGCAGGCGGTGGAGGAGGGGATGCGTTGCGCTGCAGCATTGAGAAACCAACACGGATACTCGATGCTCTGCACGTTTTAACGAGAGGATGGGGTAGGGAGATGAGTTTTTTTGGTGCTCAGGATCAAGCTTAACCCCGTTTTGTTTTTCACCTGCTCGCTTTCCATGGTGTGCTGCATGATCCCCGCTCTGTATAACTACAGCCTGCACATTCCCTCCCCCCCCACTTCTCTTTGGAGAGCAGCCAGATCAGAATGGCTGTGATCCAATGCCAAGAATCACTCCCTTTGCTATGGAAATGAGGACTCGGAGGCTGCTCGCCATGTGTTCATCAGAGTTCCTGCGAAGGATGACGAGCTGTAGGTGGGGAAGGGGGCAGCGAAGGTGTGCTCCAACAGATCCGCTCGGAACAAATAAGGGTATTTTTGGATACATCTGACTCTTTTGCATTTTTTAAAGGTCATTTATAGAAAAACCAAAAAATTACCCTTTGCATCAGATGGTAAAACTGAGGGGAACAAAGCAGTAGAATCACCACCGGATAAAGGGTGTTCCCCTTCCATTAGAGGGGAAGGGGTCGCAGACCTTCCAGTACCTCATGTTTGAGATAAGCATGGGGTTTTTTTGGTGGTGTTCTGGTATTGATCAAGCAGCGCAAAGATATAATTATCCAAGCTACGCAAATAATCCTTCTTAGCGATCATATCCACGTTCCCAGCATTAAAGCCGACAAATTGCAAAACCCCTGGGTATACGATACGTTGACACAGGGCAGTTTGCTGCGCCTTAACTCAGCAAGGCGGGTTTAAGCCCTCCCTTCGCCTTCTCCTAAACCATCAGATTTTAATCTTGATGCACAGTGGGATGGGAACGTCTCCAGCGGGGCGCACAGTCCTGAAAACTGACAGTGCAGAAAGCGGGGGGCTTTTCCCGTCTCCTAGACCAGCGACACGCCCCAGGTGGATGAGCGAGTAGGGTTTCTGCTGCACGGTGTGTTTTCAAGAGGGAAAGGGTTGAGGAGAGGTGGAGGTGGCTGGGAGGGAGGGAGTGATGCCGCTCTTGCCCGGTGCTGGCTGCAGCGTCGAATGGGTGTATGCAAAGTCCGGGCAGCCGAGCCCTGCCTGCCGTGCAGCACCCCAGCGCCGTGCGGCCGGGAGGAGCCCTCTCGGGGTGAAAGCGTCTGACAGGTCTCCAAATGACTCAACACAATAAATTAGTAACTGGGCGTGGAACCGCATTTTTTTATGATGTATCTTAATTGGGCCTCGGGCAGCTTGATAGTGCAGCGTGTGTCGTGTCTTCTGAGGATTTTGGGTTGAAATTCACCTTTTCTTTGTGCGTGATTCAGTGGGGCTGGGATGGTGCTCTGAATCCACCCAGGGAATGGGGCTGGTGCCCCTGGATGGAGCTGCGCCCTGCCTCACCCCCCCTCTCCCCGGGGGATGGCCGCGCATCCGTCCCCCGGGGAGCCCACCAAGCCGCCGGCGCTGGCAGCGCTCCCGCCTCGAGGCACGACGTACCATCTGCTTCCGCAGAGTTTCTCCCATCCAATTTGGAAAACTTAATCTCTTCTTTGCCTGAAAACAAAACCCTGTGTTGCACTGTGAGCGGAGCAGTTGTATCTTTTCCTCCCAAAAAATGGGTGCACTTCATCGATCAGTGATTAATTATCTGTCCCATGTTTTTAATGGTTTGCTCCTGATATTTCACGGTCCCGTTGCAGGGAAGGTACCGCCTGCCCTACAGCTCCATCCAGCCATGACAGAAATTCTCAGGGCGTTGCTGTGCTTTGTGACCATAAAAAGAAAGGGATGTCTGGATTTTGCACCCTCACCTGCTGTCTGGAGCCGGGGAGCAGCTCCTGGTTGATGACTTCCCATTGCATTTCGGTGTCACTGGGTGTGTCCGGCATGGAACAGCCCTTTCATTGGTGCTGGAAGTGGAATGGCTGGCAGAAAATGTATTATGTGATTCTATTAACCGATATTAAGTGTGGAGGAAAGCTGAGTTCATCTATAATAGGATAGTAATCAATAATTCATGTATAGCTCTTTGCGTGGGGACATCTTGAACACCCAATCATTCACAAAATTTGGCATTTAAAACCTACACCTGTTCTTTTCCTAAACTGCCTGAGTTCTTAATAAAACGGGGTTTGTGGCACTTCTATAGCTTTGAGATGACAGTTAACTGGGGAGATGTAACAGGACGTCAGTACAGAAGTGGTACCACGAGGTAAACTCCCCATCCTCCTCGCAATGGCTGGAGTAAGGGATGTGCCCTTCGTGCCTGTGTCACCAGCTGGTAGAGCTCAGGGCGTCGATGGCCAAACGCCTGGCCCCTGTGAAAGGGGTCGGTGGCCCCCACACCCGGGGACAGGTATCCCCGGGGCAAAACAACCCCCTAATCGGTGCATTTGTTGTCCGTGTAGAGAAGGGGTGAAGCTTTTCCCCCACAGGTGACTGTAACCCTGGGTCTGGGCTTTGCTCTCGCGGTCACGCGGGGGATGCTGGTGGCACTGTCACCTCGGCAGCGGGTCCGTCTCAGCAGCGGCTGCCCAGCCGGGCGATGGGGCTGCTGTGGAGATGGCCAGGGCCAGCTCCCACATGCCTTATGGTTGGAGGGAGCTGGTGGAAAATACATAACACTGCTTATTTCCCCTTATCTGTGCGGAAACTGGAGTATTTGCTGTCTGTTATGCTAATTTTAACATTTTTCTCCTCTTCAAACATACTACGTGACTGCTTATTCCCAGCTCTGATGAGCGCTTTCCTCTACTTATTCAGCTTTTTGTTGCTGTTAATTATTTTTTTCTTAACCTCCCAGACTACAAAACGCCAGTCATTCCCAAGTCTCTTTCTGGCTCCGCTTTCCTGCGAAGCCTTTGCAGCTAGAGACAGGCATACAACCTTTTATCGCTTCAGCTGCAGACAGGCTGTGCGGAGGGAGTCGTGCTCGAGCCGCGCTCCGAGTCTCTCACTTGAGAGCATCAGGCTGGTGGGTCTGGAGCGAGAAGCTCCGTGAAGCTGAGCAGTTTTTCCCAGCCTCTGCCTGTGCTTGGGGACCTACTGGAAGGCAAGATAGGAGGTGGACTCTGCTTATTTTTATTTTTCTTAATTTTTTTTTTGCTTTCCCTGGGGACTGGAACAGAAATATTTTTCTCATATGTAAAAGCATGATGCTATGTGGAGACTCCTCTTTCTCCTGCGAGCGGTGATTGAGGGAGAAAAAACTTGTCTGATGGGAAAAGTCCTTCACGGATGCAAGGTTTCCCTGAGGTTGCATACGTGGAGGGCAGGACAGTGTTTGCATGCAGTGTTGTGCCTGTGTCTTCTTCCAGGGCTTGGGTGCTGGAATTTTCCATGCCAGTCCCCTTCTAGTCTAACTCCAGCCTTCTTGAAAATTATTTTTCTCAAGAGAAGTGCTACAGACACACTAAGTTAATTTGAGCCATTAGCTTGTTTCCATTACTCCTTTCTGCCTAGGAAACTAATTTTATTATTTTTTTAGTGAGATTTTGGAGTTAGAAGAAAGAAATGGAAGCTAGCGAACATGTGGAACCACTTCACAGGAACACCGGATTTTGAGAGCTTGCATTTTTATTTACATCTCCTGGACCCTGTCTGACTTGAGAGTAAACAAGTTCAATCTGAGACCAGATTTATCCCCGAAAATATGTGGAGACTTGTCTAAAAACTGCTTTTAGGATTAGGGACTTCCTTGACTGCAATAAGCGAATACATTTACAGAGGGAAAGCTGATGCTCAGCCGCCAAATTCTTTCTGTAAAACACCCTTGGAAGTGCGGTTCGGTTGTGTTTGGTACAAAACAACCAGTAACTTTATTTAAAAAAATCAAAGAAAAAGGCAAAAGTGGCTGAGAACTCGGCAAGTCTAAAGCAAGGTGCTGGAATCGGGGGTGAGACTGTTTCCGTGTTGCTGGTCGCGGGGTGATGGTGCAGGTGAGAGGGTCCCGTGGAGGTCCTTGGCAAGTGTCTTCTGGGCAAGCAGGAGGTCCCTGCACCTCTAACTGATCTCCTTTTGACGTTCCTCTTCCCTGCAGACACAATGAGGCGAGTGGTACGACAGAGCAAATTTCGGCACGTGTTTGGCCAAGCGGTGAAAAACGATCAGTGTTACGACGACATCCGCGTTTCCCGCGTTACTTGGGATAGCTCCTTTTGCGCAGTAAACCCCCGATTTGTTGCAATAATTGTAGATGCTAGCGGTGGCGGAGCGTTCATGGTGCTGCCTTTGCACAAGGTAAGTGCTTTTTGAAAGTTTCTTGCTGTTTCGTGCTCGGCTTTGTTGGCGTTTCGGCGCTTGTTTGTGAATAACATCAAGGCTGTGAAGTCTGTGCCGTGTTGTGACAAACGCTGCTCAGCAGTGCCACGTAACAATCCATTTCATGTCTCTGTAATCAGTGCAATGCTTCCTGTACATTAAACACAGTAAATAAGGGGTTTGCTTGACTAATCTGAGGCAGTTCATGGCAGAAGTTTCCACGTAGAATCATACTCTTAGTGAAGCCTCTTTATTTATGATAGCAGCGCTCAGGTTTTTCACTGTCAGCTTTTTGAGCTCGGTGAGCCTCACTCAGTTCAGGAATGCATCCAATCGAACTGCTCCTTGCAGCCAGTATCCCTTGGAGGCAAAGGTGTGAGCTGGTTCCAAGGATGTTTCCATAGGCCTGCTGGCCCTGGCATCTGAGCTGGTTGAGGTTGCTGCCAGCCCCTTCCATCACTCTTTCTCTTTAAGACAAGAACAGTCTCGGTAAGAGAACAGCTCCTCCGAGTAGCATTGCAACTACCCTGCAGTTTTCCCAGGTCACAGGGATGCGTCTGGGCTTTACTGTACTTCAGCCAGATCTTATCCCCTGGTACCTCACAGGCAGAGAAGAGGGGCTTCATCTGATCTTGCGCAGGGAAACACCCTGTGTGTTCTCTGCTGTGCAAAATGCTGCTGAGTCTCCAATAAATAATCTTTGAGTGAGCCCATATATACACCTACTTCTCTCCCTTATCCTTTTTTTGTAGAATCCCAGCGGTGTACTTTGCAAAACACACTGAAAAGTTAGGTTCCTGTCCATCAGCAGTGAGAGTGGCCGGATCAGAGGTTTGGAAGGAGGCTGAAAAGATGGGTACAGAAGGCTTGTGGCAGGCTCTTACGGTGCTGTGGTGTAAAAGCACACCAATGAGCAGGAGCAGCATCAGAGACTGAAATAAATTCCCGTTGCCCCCTGATACTGCATGGAAAGCATCTTGCAGAGCATCTTTCTTCCACCTTTGCTGGAGAGCGGTGCCCTCATCTCCCTTTCTGATGCTTAACCAGCAAATTCTCGTGATGCAAGTCTTTTTCTGTAACATGCTTTTCCTTGTGACCCTCAAGCTTCTCTCTCAACTATACACTTAAGATGTCCTCAGTCTGTCATCAGCCCTGTCCTTTTTTTCCTAGCTCCGTTTGCAGATCTGCCCTGTTTATATATAGACATAGTGACCAGAATTGAATATAGCATCCCACATGGCGAGTGCCTTAGAGGAACAGAGGCAGCGAGTTCTCGCTTGTGCCTCAGTTTGTGCTGAGCGAAGCAAGCCAAACCCCCGGCCTCCTGAAATAGCTCGCCGTTTTGCTCGTCTTATCAACAGCCCTTCTTTGCGAGTATTGTGGTTTGCGCTCATCCTCGGGCCACGTGTCCTGCTCTTGCCCAAGCCACGCACAGATCTCCACCAGAAACTCCTTGCTCGATGCAGCACGCAGTTCCACTCCCGTTGCATCACGATGCAACCGAACGCTGATGGCAGGGAACACGCACCCCTCTGTTTCTCTTCATTCCCAGTGTTTTCTCAGTCCCTGGCAGAAATTCCCGCTACGCCTGAGTGATGTAGCCTTTTGCATTTTTAAGTGCCATCTTCTGTTTGTTTGGTATTTTATGTTTATTCCCTTATTCCGCCTGTCATTCCCTTCCTGCCCGCAATGATGTTCCCGTCTTGTCTTGCACAGCTACTTAATATTCCCATATGGCAGTTTCCTGCAAAGCTGGAGGAACTCTGTTCCTAACCCCTCCAGCCTGACACGTTCTTTGCAGCGCACCACGGCACTGGCTTTGCTCTAACCGGTTCCTACGTTCCGCATTTATTTTTACAGCCTCGGCTGATGAAATTGTGCCTTCAACGCCGTAACGCTGTGATTTTTGTTCGAGCCTGTTTAGCAGAGGTGTTCATTGACAACAGCAGGATCCTTGCTGTTACATTCAGGGGAGGGAAAACCAAAAGAAAAGGTCAATTTTAAACCATGGGTTTGGTGTGATTTTCAAGCTGAGCCGCTGCGTGTCAGGAGGCCGCAGGGAACTGCCCCTCCTGCAAGCTCATTGCACCGGCTCTGCTCGCATCTGGTGCTGTGGGCTCACGCCGAATTAATTCGAGTGGCCTGAGCCCAGCCCGCCGTCCCAGGGCCGGGCAGTCGCTGAAAGGCAGGGGTTTTCCTAATTTTAACTCTTTTTCCTTTCCATTTTTCGGCGACATTGCGGTTTTCTGCCGTGGCGGTGGCCGTTCGCTGCCAGGCGGGCGGCTCCCGGCC
>NW_010256280.1:0-695 GCF_000690775.1 Eurypyga helias
CGTCGGCCGAGGCGGGAGAACCCATGGGGTGGAGAAGCCAAAACCGTGTGAAATCAGCTCAAAAATCCACTCCCTGGAGTGTCTGTGGTCCAACAACCCCCGGCTTCCCGCTCCAACGGCACCGGCGGCCACCGGCGGCTGGAGGTGACGGAGCTGGAGCGTGCCCGGCGCTACGGAGCGGCCGTCTCCGCAGATCCCGCAGGGATCCCCCTGCACTACCTGCTCCGTTGGAGGGAATCCTGGGAGTAACCGCACCCGGGATGGGTTTACACGGACGAGCAGGACCTCACCCCTTCGTTCCCAGAGCCGGCGGCTACGTCGTTAAGGCTGTGCTCCGCACGGAAAAGCCGCTGCTCGCTCTGGATATGGATTCCTGACCCGCCAAGCGCAGGATTTAAAGTGCCAGGAGCGCCCAGGGCCACAGTTTGCGGAGCTGGAACCCCGGGCAGCTCCTGCTGCCAGGGAAGGAGATCCCCAAAAGCAAGTTCAGCCGGCGGAGGCACGGATCCTGCTCCGGCAGCTCAAAATCCGGCAGCTCGGCCTCGAATCCCAGCGGCCACTCGGTAAAGGGGAGCGCAGGGACGAGCGCCATCGCCCCCAGAAACATCCGTCTCCAGCTACGACTGTGGATGCTCCTCGGGGCTCAGGCTCATCCGGAAAGAGGATCCCTCTCCCAGGGAAGCTGAGCCCGACTC
>NW_010256280.1:737-1059 GCF_000690775.1 Eurypyga helias
CAGGTTTTTTGGGATTTATTTCAATGAGAAATGAAGGTACGGATCCTTCGGAGCCGCAGCCCCTAGGGCTGGATAAGCCCAAGAGTCGGGAAGGGGGAATTCTTTAAGGAGACGTGTTTTGTAGGAGCAGCCCTTCCCTTGGGATACAGGGTCTGGTCTCCCCACGAGCTCCCACAACCGACTGTCGGCAAAGCGGCGTGGGAATCAGCGTTCAGCATCTCTCCGAGAGCCGGGGCAGCCCGCTGCGCCGAGGAATTTCGGGTTTAGGGTCTCGTTACACTTCACCTTTAGTTAAGAAATCCCATTTAACGGAAACCAGGAA
>NW_010256281.1:0-3351 GCF_000690775.1 Eurypyga helias
CACCTGTGGGGGCTGTTTGCCGTCAGGGTCGGGGGTGCTGTCCCACTCAGAGCTGTAAGCCAGGCTGCGGGAGCAGGAGCAAGTCTGTCTGCCAGCCCACGCTCTGCCCTGTCCCTCCAGCACTGGTTGCACTTGGAGATCTCCCATGCCAAGGCACAGGGAAATAGGAACTTGGGAAAGGGCACATGGAGCCCTCCACTGAGGCAGGAGGGAGCTAAAAACCTCCAGGGAGTCTTGACTGGGAGCAGAGCCCTGTGCCCAGTGCTGCTGGGGAGATCTTGGCTGACATCCATCTGCCCTGCTTGTGTCCCCAGCCAGACCTGGTGGAGCGCCTTATCTCCGTAGACATTAGTCCTGTATCAACCGCACCCGTGTCTGAATTCTCTGCCTACATCTCTGCCATGAAGTCAGTGAAGATCCCGGATGGTCTGTCCCGCTCTGCAGCCCGTCAGCTGGCTGACGATCAGCTGCGTCCAGTGGTCCAGGTAGGAAATCTCAGTCCGTGGATGGGGTTTCTGCTCCCGGCCGGTCCCGGGGACCACAGGCCTTGAGGGCCATCATCCCAGTGGGACTGTTTCCACCCCTGCTCCCTCCTGGATGGGCAGCTGGAAGACGTCTCACCAGGGCTGCAGGGGCCAGGGGGAACGTGACAGACACACAGCGTGGGAGGTGGTCAGAAGTGGGTGGAGGGGAGGACGGAGCGTGCCAGGGCATCTTGAGGGCTTGTTGCTCCGACTGAAGAGCACCCAATTGTCCTGGCATGTTCCCCTTCTGTGGCAGCTCCCGCAGCTGAGGCAGTTCCTCCTCACCAACCTGGTGGAGATGGGGGGCCGTTACGCCTGGCGGGGGAACCTGGAGGCTATTTCCCACCACTTGGTGGATATCATGAACTTCCCCGTCTTCCACAAGCCGTATCCTGGCCCTACGCTCTTCTTGGGAGGATCCAACTCGCCCTATATCAGGTGGGACTGGAGGGAAGCCGTTCAAAGTCTGTGGTTTGACCCCTTGCGCTGTTCTGCAGCTGCCGAGGGTCAGAGGAAGCCTCCCCAAGATGGGGAAGGTCCTGGAGCGATTTCTGTGCCTCCAGCAGTGATACCAACACTGGAGAGTGAGGGGGAACCAGGGGGGCAGCCCCGGGCTTTCCCAGCAGAGAAGGGGACGTGGTCAGACCAGGGATCCCCTCCCCTCTGCTTGGGGAGGGTGAGGGAATGGATGGACCTCTGACCATGCTCCCCATGGCATGTTCCCTTGTCCTGCAGCTCCAAAGACTACCCAGAGATCCGGCGCCTCTTCCCCAAGGCGGATGTCCAGCACATCCAAGGTGCGGGCCACATAGTGCATCAGGATAAATTCGAGGAATTCGTCGCCGCTGTCCTCAGTTTCCTGCCACCACTGGAGTGCTGAGGAGCAGGGGTCTGCAAGCACCGCGTGGGACCTGAGGAGCTCCGGGCAGTAACGTGGGGCTCTGAGAAGGGGCTCTGCCCGGGCCGGCTGCCTTCTTCGCAGTCTGATCCTGCCTGCAAGGCCTTCTCCCACCCTGCGTCGCCTGGAGCCAGAGCGGAGAGGCACCTCCATCCTGCTGGCCTCTCCGGCCACCTCGCAGGGACGTGGGGTGGCACCGGCCCAGGACACTGCCCTTGCTGCACAGCCTGTCTTGCCAGTGCTGGAGCGTCTCGGATGCTAGGAGGGGGCAGGAGAGCCTTCTCTTTTTTTTCCTGCTGCCAGGTTGTGGATTTGGCTGTGATGTTGCAGAACGTGCAATAAAGCCGAATCCATGCCAAGGCAGGACATGGTTTGGATGTGGCCGTGGAGGGCAGGGAGGGTGGTGCTGGGCATAGGAGGGGGCTCTCGCTACCGGCAGGGATGCTGGTGGGAGGTGACAGCTAGGCTGGGCCCGTAATGTGCTGAGCTGTGCACAGAAGACAGGTTGGAGGATCTTCCTCAGGTCTTGGGGGAATCCCGTCCTTCCTCCACCTCAGGGGCAGCAGGAGGATTGGGGAGTGGGGAAGCTGCCTTCTGAGCAAGGAAATGCTGCGAGCCTGCAAGGGGGAGGCACGGAAACCCGCCTGGAGCACCTGTAACCCACCCTGCCCTGCAGACGGACGTCCCATCCTCCCTGAGGATCCTGCGACTCCTCAACTCATCCCCCAAGAAGGCAACCTAGCAGCAGCTACGGCCCTAACGACCCTGCCTGAAGGCGGAGGAGCCGTGCCGTCTGCTGTGAAAATCCCTTTTATTACACAACAGGTGAAGCAAGAGACGGGGCAGAAGCATCTCTATGGGTGATCAGTCATCTCTGTCACAACTAGGGGTGAGCTCTGGGGACAATTAAGAGAGAAACTATCCAGCTTTGCATTTGGTGCTCCAGAACCAGGTGTCTTGGCTGCTCCCTGGGAAGTTTGCTCAGTTTGGAGTGGTTTGGAGGCTGCAAAAGGAAGGGAGAAGAGCAAGGACTACGTTATTCCAGATCTGTTTGTAATTGCCTGGCAGAGGGGCACAAGTAGCTGGTTTGGACATTCACAGTGTTTCTGCAGAGCTGTTCCTGGCGTTTTTCTGAAGAAGTGCATCTCTGGAGCAGGGCTACACTGAGCTTTCTGCTGCGTTACCTCCAATTTCAAACACTTTTTCTGTTCATCCTCTGCTAAGGACCAACAGCCCCTTCATCCACATACCCCCCCAAACCCTCCAGACCTGTCTGGAGCTGACCTCATCCCTTCCTCATGCTCTCTGGGTGCTGGCAGGGAGAAACTGCCTTGGAGTGCAGCATCCTCATCCACCCAAGGGTTCACCAGCCCTATCTCCATCCCATAGGTGCTGGGAAGAAGGAGACCCCACCTGAAATGTAAAATTGGGGCTGTAGGAAAGCCTGAGGCTCCCCATGTATTAGCAGGGCAGGTTGTGCGTAGGGCAGAGACCTGCATGGCAATAGCAGAAGTAATTCCAACGATGGGGAAACCCAGGGATGAGCTGTGGGGAAGAGGGACAACCAGCCCTCTGTGAGGCAGAGGCAAGATCATTTTAGCACCCCGAAATCTTGGGCAGGCCTGCTGGGGACGTTCCGAGGTGCCCCAACGCTACAACAAGGCCCCAGTGCCAGGCTCCCCCGACACCTGCCCACACCACGGCTCTCGGCGGGTGGCTGCTGCCCGCGGAGGAGGACAGGGAGGGTTTGAGGTGACGCAGGCCCCAGGCCATCCCCTCGGGCCGTCACACTCCCACGGGCCCCACCGCGGCCGGTTCCCCGCTGCCAGCAGGAGCAGGAACGGCGGCCCGGAGGGGTGTGTGTGAAGGGGTCCTGGTGACATGAAGGGACACCCCTCTTTCAGTTATGTCCCCTCAGTTATTCCCCCC
>NW_010256282.1:0-247 GCF_000690775.1 Eurypyga helias
TGCCCAGGGATCAGGGTGGAGCCCTGCAGTTACCTGGTTCCACCCGCTTCCCGTCCTGAGGCAGGAGTGGCGTTGGCTTCCCTGCAGCCCTCAGGCCTCTCTCCCAAACACTGGGGTGACCCAAGACCGTTGAGCGGCATCGCCGGCACCCCCAGCCCTCGTGGCGCATCCCCTCAGGGCCCGTGGGCTGACGTGTCCAGTTCGCTCGATTCGCGGCGCGATCCTCTGCCACCAAGCGTATGTCGTC
>NW_010256283.1:0-346 GCF_000690775.1 Eurypyga helias
TGCACGAGGACGGAGACCCTTGCACAGTGACCCTTGCACAAGGATGGGGACCCTTGCACAAGGACCCTCACACGGGGACAGGGACCCTCACACAGGGATGGACACCCTTGCACGAGGACCCTTGCACGAGGATGGAGACCCTCGCACGGGGCCCTTGCACGGGGACAGGAACCCTCCCACAGGAGACACCCCTTTGCACGTGGATCTGCCTCCTTACACGAGGATGGGGACCCTCGTGCAGGGACCTCACACAAGGACAGGGACCCTTGCACGAGGATAGGGATCCTTGCACGAGGACCCTCGCACCGGGATGAAGACCCTTGCACGAGGACAGGGAGACTTGCAC
>NW_010256284.1:0-8944 GCF_000690775.1 Eurypyga helias
CCAGGCGGGGGCTGCTGCAGCAGGGCGGCCAGGATGCGCTGCAGCTGGGCGAGGCGGGCACGCAGGGACGTGGTGGAGAAGAGGGTCAGCTGGTAGGATGGGTCGAGGGGCAGGATGGAGATGAGCCACCAGCACCATGTTGGGCCGTCTGCCGAAGCCTGGAGGGGAGAGAGGGAGAGACCCCACGTCAGGCACTGCAAGGTGCACGCACGGACAGCGTCGCTGGTGGGGAACAGCTGCTCTTGCCAGGACAGCACTGCCAGCTTTGGCTAAGGTATTCCTCTGAACGGCCCCTTTGTCTGTCCAGGCTCAAAACTGCTGGAGAAACTAATTTAACTTCCAGACAAGCGTTCCCCAGGGAGTCTCCAGACACAGATGTAACCGGGAAAAAGTCTATACTAAGGAGACAAAGAAAAATCTTGTGCGTTTCCTTGTCTTTTTGTAAACACAAGTCAAATCTTGTGCGGTCGGTGTCTTTTGGGGCATTTGCCGTATCGTCACCCAAAGAGGTGAGGTACAGGCCAGGCAGGCACAACCGCCCGGCAGTGCTTCTATAAGCCATTCTTTTTTTAAAACCTGAGCCAAACTCAGAAGGAAATGCTTGATTCAGCTGACGGAGGAGTTGGTTTGTAATTTTGAGCACAGCATTGATGTTACTGCTGGCCAGGACAGCTTTAGCCTGGGACAAGCCAGTGGGAGCATACTGGTAACAATCCAGATACTAAAAACTTTCTTCAAGGAGTGAAAACTAAATTTTACTGGTTTGGGGTTTTTTTTTTTTCTTCTCCAGAATCTGAATTTGTCAGTTTAATAAGCAAACTGGATCCTGCCCTCCTAGCTCCTCTCCTCTGGCCAGCTGTGGCTGTCTCGAAGGAACACAACGAGAAAGGGGACTGCAGACTCGCTGAGCTGTGGGGCTCATTTCTTTGCCCATTTGTTGGTTGTTTTTTCCCCAAGTGTTTTCAAATCCAGATAGCTCAGTTTCTCGGTTCTCATTTAGAAGACAACTCTGGGAAAGCTTTTAAAACTCAGCGCCCATTTTCCAAGGACAGTTTAACACCATAAAGAAACAGTTTTAACAAACAAGCCCTACCATCTCCCAGAGATGCCGTAATTGGCAACAGGAGGGAAGAACAGGGTTTGTTTTGCTCACCTTGGGGGTGAGTAAAGCAAGGAATCAGGGTGGTGAGCGCCGGAAGGGTGCTGCTTCAGAGGCTGGCTTGGTACCCTGTCAGTCTGCAGCATCCCTTCCCTCGGGGCATTACCTGGATGTCCTCTTCCTTCTCTGGCAGTGGTCCATGCTGCATCAAGATGTGCCTGGAGGCAAGGTCTCCGTGCTCGCAGAACCGCTGAGCCAGATGGTAGGTGCTTTCGTGCAGCTCCTGCAGCTCCTGCAGCTCCTCCCCGGCCACCTGCACAGAGGGAAGAGGGATGCAGAGGGTGCCCATGGGAAGGCTGTCCCACCGCAGCAGGGGCTTCTGTCCCAGCCCTGCCCTCACCTTCCTGTCCTCCAGGTACTCGATGTCAGCGGTGTTGTAGCCGTCCCTGTGTCCGCGGCTCAGCACCCGGAACCGCCGCCTGCCAATGGTGTCCACCAAGGACCTTCCATCCGCCAGCAGCTCGATCTGCCGAATCTCCAGCATGCAGCCGTAGTCAGCAAAACTGGAGGGAGCCAGGGAGAGAAAAAGAGGAGCTGAGCTGGGATATCAGTGGTGGGAGAGCTGCCTCTCTTGAAAGCACCACCTCCAAGGAAGAAAAGGCCCAGGAACAAGCTGGCTGGGAGGGGGCAAAATCGGAGATTCATTCAACTCTGTGGAGTTACCACTTGCTGCTGAGGGGGCAGGGAATAGCGAGCACGCTATCTGCACTCCCCTGGATTTGCCTTATACCAAAATGATTGGGTCCTCATACTGCCCTGATGTCCAGTGGTCCTGAAGGCACCATCATCTACAGAGATCCTCCCAAAGCCCAGAAAATGTTATTTGTCTCATTTCACTGGAACAGTACTGGAGCACAGTGAGGATACATCACGTAAATACAGGTATTTAACAGAGGACCTGGCTTAGGAGCCCATTTAGCCCAGTGTCCTCTTGTAGCTTGTTAAGGACAGAGTGTAAGAGATATGGCAGGCATTTCTGCTCACTAAGGGGAGCTGGAAGATGTGGCCAGGGAACCATGCAGCTCAGAGACAACCTGAGCCAGAAGGTGTTCCCAGACCACCGTATTTAACAGCCCGTGCTGGCTCTGCCCAGCTCCAGCCCTGGCCCCATGCCTTGCCTGGCCGGTGCAGTGCTGGCAGGCAGGGAGATCCCATTTCACTCTACTGTGTGGGGACACACTACCTGCCTGCTGCGGGCTGCAGTGGGATAGGAAATTGCACCTGGTTCCTCCTCTCCAACGTGGATTTTAGACATTTAGGGTAGAGAGGGCAAATCAGCCAGGGCAGAGGGAAGCCACCTTGCCCAGGAACTCACCTTTTCCCATTCTCGTATATGCACATGCCAAACCTCCTCGTGCCAGTCTCCTGGCACCGCCGGATCATGAGGCGGTAGCGAGGTTCGAAGACATGCAGAGGGCAGGCGATGCCTGGGAAGGACATTGTGCATACGAAGATGGGGATGTTCTTGGTCAGACTGAGGGACAGAAGGAGAGACCACTATGAAACCTCCCGGAGCAAACCCCACCCGAAGGGCTTTGCGTCAGCTGCTCTGCCAGACCAGAGGTGTTCTTTACCCCAGGAAGTGATGCTCTGGCACAGAGCAACACCAAAGCTTCCCCTTGGCTCAACAAGAGCCCAAGGACAGACTCTTCCCACAAACAGCTCCTTGGAGAGATGCTACCCCATCCCCAGGTATCCCAAGGGGCATGTCCGCACCCACCCAGCACTGCTGTGACGTGATCCTAGGAGTGGGACAGACATAACTTAAGCAGAACCAAGCCAGAGTGATGGTGTGTGGTCTGGACAGCCCCCTCGGAGCCACTCCTGGCCCCCGTGCACACACACACAGTGCATAAGGTCTCTGCTTACTTGGAGAGCTCTGCCATCTCAGCCCGGTGCAGCTCCCGGCGCTCGGCCAGCTGCGTGGGGAAGAAGGCCAGCATGATGTCCTGCAGCAACACGGTGGGGCTGTACCTTCCCGCTTTCAGGTACTGAAAGAAATTAGACCCAGAAATAGGTTGGAGAAGAGCAGGGAGGGAGTCCCTGAGGCCCTGATAGGCTCTGAATCGCACTGACTTTTATTGGAGCTGAGGGTAATTTTAGATCAGAGAAAGTCAGGGATAAAACCTATCAGGGGATGTCGAGCCATCTAGCAGGACGGGATGTCAGCTCCACTGAGACCTCCAGACACGGCTCAGACCCAGGGCCCGTCCAACGCAACGTCCTGTCTCTGACAGTGATGCAGTCCTTGTATGACAACCTAATTTCCCTGACGGTCTCATCCGAATCCCTTTTCATTAAAGATTAAATCAAATCTCCAGGCTAGCAGCTCTTCCATCCATTTCCATTTTTTAAAGTAATTAGCATTCGCTTCTTTCTCTCTCTCCCTCTCAGTCCTGTTTACAATCTCCCTAAATCACTGTGGCATCTTGTGGAAATGAATCTCTTGGTCTTAATTATCCACTGTCTGGTCATTCCCATGTGAGTAGAGCTGATGCCGCTGTGCCAGGGAGCTGCTAACACTAGAGCATCACACCTTCCCACCCCAGCCCTGGGCTGCTGGCAGCCAGAGCCGGTGCCCAGCTCTTCCCAGGCTCTCTCCTGTGGGATGCGTGCCCTCACCTCTCTCAGGCTCTGTTTGCAGAGGGGGCAGTTGGGCCGGTGGTCCAGGCAGCGTTCGAGGCACTCCTTGCAGAAGGTGTGTCCGCACGGCGTCGTCACTGGCTCGAAAAACATCCTGCAAAGAAACTAAAGTCAACGGACTGCAGAGAGCGAGGTGCGGGAGGGAGCGCAGGTAAGCCCAGCAGAGACTTCACAGAGCCTCTGCTCACAGGGCTGGGAGCCCCCAAAGCTGCCGTTCCCCAGCCTTGGCTCAGCACCTTCCTTTGGAAACCCTGGCTGGTCTCAGCCCCACAGCAAGGGGGTCCCAAAAAGCGCTCAGGGTCTTGCACAGGCCCAGGCTGGTGTCGTAAGGGTTGAGCAGGTCAGGGTGGGCAAAGACACAGGTGCAGCTTCTGGCAAACCCCGGCTTTGTACCTGCATCTTCTTTCAATCACCATGCTGAGAGGTGAATTGAGTTGCTTCTAGTAGGAAGAAGACATTTCCCATGTCCCCTCCTACCATTTCAAGGGAAACCTGCGGCTTCACCAGCCCTCGGCACTGAAGACAGTGATGCTGCAGGGGTGCAGTACCATGGAAAGGTATCTCACACTGCTTCTTCCAAGCCCTGGCAGCCCTTGGTGATGAAACCTGCCTTCGCTAAAGCTTCACTGGCTAAGCTTCGCTTCTAACTCCTGTAATTAAATGTAAAGGTTCCTAACTGGCTTATTCCTTTCATTAGAAGTCTGGGCTCAGGCTGTTGGACTTGCATAAAGATACAAGGTGAGAACTTTCCCAGGCCTGAGCACAGCCCCCGGTCCCCGCGGGGTACCCCCAGACCCTGTAAGTACACACATGGCATCCCTTGGCCCTGGCAGGGCTGCAGCTCCCCAGGCACCCACAGTCGAGCGTAGCCCAAAAGGCAGCAATGGAAAAGTGCCTCCTCCTCCCCTGCTCCAAGGGCAGAGCCAGCAGCAAGCACTCGGGTTGCCCACAGTGGGCTCCAGGATCAGAGATTAATATCTCAGGAAGGCCCCGCTCAGCACTGAGCCCTGACTCCTCCTGAATATTATGTTTCCCTGCTCTCAGAAGAGACCTCAATTCACCTAACTCAGACCGGACAGAGCCTCCCTCGTGCTGTTCCCCTGTGCCGTGCCCAGACGTGGACAAAGCCATCGCAGAGGAGACCTTGACTGTCTTGCACGTCCGGCTGTGCAACACCCAGCCTCTGCCAGCAGCTGCTTGCACAATGGCTCAAGGTCCCGGGACACACCAGGAATAACAGCCTGGTTTCACCATGCCCCGTGGCAGCACCCAGCCCTTCCTCGGCCCTGAGTCAGCAGGCGGATACGGGCTCTACCCTGTCCTCTTTTCCATCTCCAGGCAAAGAGCTCAGAAATGCTCTCCTCTGGATTTGCAACACCCCTGTCGCTGATGGCATTTCCTTGGGGTAACAGCCTCCTGTTCCAGCCTCTGGATACAGAGGGAAACCACCGCTTTCAGTCTTTGGCCCCGTGGAACACCCCCACCTCTGCACCCACGTCCTGAGCGACGCAGTCCTAGAGATGCCGTGTCCCGAGACAGCCTGTCTTACTAGTATTGTTAGCAAAGCATGCCCCTGCCCTCCCCTCTTACCTCCTCTCTACCGAAACCTGCCTTTCAGCAGTACTGGGGACTGGGTTTGATATTAAGATGTGAAGAAAGATCCACACCAGGAAAGAAAAGCCAGCAGGTGTTAATTCTTCCCCCTACAAGCTCCCCCAGCGGAGAACTCACCGTATGCAGAGCGAGCACTCCAAGTCAGACACGCTCAGCATCTCCGCGAGGCACAGCTGGGTACCATTTGCTGCTGCCGTTTCCTCTTCATTATCTGGTGGCAAAAGAGAAGGAGAGGAAGAATCCCCATTTCAATACTGAAAATTAATCTTTGCCTCCTGACCTTGTTCTGAGGTGTAAGTAGTTAACTGCTACACTAAGTGCCTTGACAGTTAAAGCTGCTAGGAAATGCAACAGAAACCCCTCTGTTACCCCATCCGTGTTCATCCATGGTTCTTACATCACTGGGTCTCCCGGGGCTTGGCAGAGAAAGCTGCTATCTCCCTACCTCCTTCTGCAAGCAGGAAAACTGAGGCACTAGGCGATGAAGTGACCTCAGAAGCTTCCAGGTGAAGGTCTCTGGAGAGCATCAAGGCATCATCACTGCTTCATGAAACCCACACCCACGGGAGCCATCTGGCTGGATGCCGATAGCAAGTTAACGCCACTTCCCCCAGGGCATGTCAGGCTGTAGTACTGTTAGTATTAGTAGTATTGTTAATACTATTAGTATCACTATTTTATTCATTTATATTCAATTATTAAATTGTTCTTAGCCCATGAGCTTCCTTGTCTTCTCCTCCAATTCTCCTCCTCCCCTGGAGGGGAGGGAGGTGGGTGAGCAGCTGGGTCGTGCTTCATTGCTGGCTGGGGTTAAACCCCAACAAGTATTCTGCATGAGATGAGACTTTGGTACCTTCGGCAAGACTCACCTACCAACTGCCAGTCCCGACTCTCTGACGAAGTCTCTGGTTCCTGCCACTGCCCCGGCTGGGAGAGGGTGGATGTCCCCTGGCTGTGCTCAGACCCGACATCCCCTGTGCCGTCCACCAGCTCTCCCTCCTGATCCTAGACACAGCAAACACGAAATTGAGCCCCAAACCTCTTCTCCCTTGGAAGACACAGCCCCGTCCACCCCACCAAGCCCACTGGCACTGGGAGTTTCTGTGGTGTGGTGCTGCATGGGAACACCTCGCACCTGAGGGACAGCAGGAGCGTGTTGCCTTCAGACATTCCTCATCTCCTGGTTAAAGCATGGGTTTAGTCTGCCCAGATGTACCACCTGGTACTTGGGTGTATCTGAGATTTCCCCCCCTCTCTCCAAACTTGCCAAATTCCTCTATGAATGGCAAAGAGCAAAAGATGACCTTTCCTGAAGAGCTGCTAAGGGTCTGCACTGTTCTCAAATGTGGGGTTTGGATGAAAAAGATCATTAAAACTGACTCTTTTTTTTCCTGAATGTAGTATGACTTGGGTGTTTCAAACACAATGAGAGTCTAAAATCTCACCAGAAGCACTGCAGAATAAAAGTGGGAGAGGAATGGAAGACAGAAAGAGCCTGCTCTTCTTCCCCAGTCTCCACAGCATCAGGTGTCTTTGCTCTCCCACCCTCTACCACCTGCAGTTTCTCATCCCAGCACCCAACCACATGCACATGGCTATGATCCTGCACAGTCTCCCCCTATCACACCTCCATTCCCATCCCTGGAAACCAATCTGTGATGTCTCAGGGGGATATTAAGTGCCATCACAGTCTCAGAGGGTTGCAGGCTCTCTTACCTGAGCTCGCAGGGACAGGAGCTCAGGGCTCCCTCCATCGACCTGGGGACCAGTCAAGCCCTGCTGCGCATCACCCGGCTGTGCCGCAGCCGTGTGCGGCTGAGGAGCATCCTCTTGCCTGAGGATCTGCGAGGAGAAAGCAGGGAGGTGGGTGGCTGCTAGGCTCCCTTTCCCCAGAGCAGCCCCCTGCTCACCGCAGGGCATGTCTGCACTACTTGTTTCTGCTCTGGCTGAGCTCTCGGTAAAACAAATGCCCTCACATTGCATAAGGAAGGAAGCAGCACGAGGCAGCGAACAAAGTGGTGTATTTTAAGGCCTGGGACCCATGTTCTACATCGCCCACAACGAGCAGGAAGGGAGTGAGCTGTGGGGGGTACAAGGTCATTCCCCATTTCCCTGCCCTATCCCTTCTGGAGAGCAAGTGTCCACTCATGGTATGAAGTCCCCATGCCAGGGACACGTCTGGGCACCCCAGTGGTGATGGTGATTTTGGTACATGGGTGGGTGTAGGTCTGAAATAATTTGCAGAAAAGACGTTGACTCTCCAGTGGCAGCTTTCAGCTGGCTGCTCTGCCTTGGGTGGCTACTGATGCTGCCTCGAAGCCCACCTCACGTCAGCATCTAAACTCTGCAAAACCTGAGACTCAAAGATATGGGCTGAGGAAGGGAGTTTTCTTCATGGGTGATCCTGGATCGGAGTGATGGGAAGGCTCTTGGACCAGGACCTGACTTCCTGACATCCCAAGGCTGGCCGGAGCAGCACGACCATGATGGATGAGAGTTCTTCAGAGGAGAAGGCCAGGGGACCCTGCCATGGTACAGCACACACACCTTCTCCATCTCTCTCCGAGCAGGGTGGAAATTGGGACTGAGCGTCAGGCAGTGCTCCCACGCCAGCAGGGCTTCGGCCCTCTGTCCCATCTCCAGAAGCACCTTCCCTTTCCTGAAGAAGCCCTACAGAGCAGAAAAACCTGCGGTGCACATGCCCCTTCAGCTCCCACATGAGCCCCAAAGGAATCTCCCTCCAGCCTCCTGCCTGCTCCCATCCCAGGCCAAAGCGCTCGGACACGTCGCTGCTCCCATGCTCAGACTCGTATCAGACAGGTCCACCCACAGCCAGGTACCCATAAAACAGGACTCCCCCAAAATGCAGCAGTTGCAAAAGCCAAGCAAACAAACCCTACAGAGACCTAGAGAAGGAGCCAAGGGCTTCTGCTTTTGAAGCGGTGAAACCCCTGCCATGAGTGCTTCCCAAGTCAGCAGGCAGCTTCCGCAGCCGATTTCTCCAAGGGCAGCTCAGCCCCCGGCCAACACGTACCCGAGCCCCCAGCTGCCATCCTGCACACCAGCACAGCTACGTGCCCTCACCACCAGCCCCAGGCAAGGACGGACACGGCACCAGACCTCTCCCGTCAGGGCAACGCAGCGCTTGCAGCGGGCATTTCCCACGGAACGGGTCTAGATGACTCCGACGGCTAGGAGAATTCAGGAATGGGGAAAACTGCGCCCATAGAGGGAGATTTGGCTCCAAGCACAGCCAGCTGCTGGGGTCTCCCCCCTGCTCACCTCAGGTTTTCCAGGCTCAGCCCTGCACACGGCGTCCAGGTCCTCCAGCGCCTGCGGGAGCTGCCCCAGCTCCGCGAATGCCTCCGCCCGGCACAGCCGCAGGGAGCTGGCATCTGGGGCTGGAAAGAGAAATGGTGTCACTTGTGTGATGAGTCCCTGCACCGTGAGTCAAGGGGCCGGATGAGACCAGGGAGATGCCACTGCAGTGGGACAGCCCCTGTGCTGCTGCCTCACACGGAGCACAGC
>NW_010256284.1:8982-11621 GCF_000690775.1 Eurypyga helias
AAGGAAGTTATTTTCCCCTAACTACCTACTTTTGAACTTTTTGAGACTCTTTCCTTCATTTTTCCCCATCTGCCCTGAACACACTCAGTTAAGAGGCCCCACTGCTGCCTTGGGACTCAGCCACACCGGAATCTGGGCTCTCATCCATCCTTTTGGGATGCAGCAAACAGGCTGTACCACTCACGTACTCCCTACAGAGGCTGTTACCATGGGAGGTTCCGTGATGTGATTCACCCAGCAGAGCCACAATAACATGTTACCAAACCAGCCTGCAACTGCAGAGACCTGTGATCCCAAAAGGCCAGGGAGCCTCCCGGACCTGCCTGGCTGCCACCACTCTCCCAGGGCAGAGGGGAAACCAGGGGGGCTCAAGGATCTGCCCCCACCACGTGACTCCGGGTTTCCAAGTATGAGCAAATGCTGAGATTTCCCAAAATGGAGGAAGGGAATTAGGCATCCAGTGCCCCATCAGGAAGACATCACTGATGGGATCTCTGTGGCAGGGGGGCAGAGCTCTCACAGGCGCTGCTGGCCATGACACCCTGAATAGCATGTGCTGGGCACCCCATACTCTGCCTGCTCCTCAATAACAGGCAGCGAGACCCTCTTCTCTCCTGCTTCAGGGAAATCCCACAAAGACCTTCCTTCCTACCAGCACTGCCAGCAGAAGAATTGGAGCAGGGGACGTTGAAGAGTACAAGCAAACAGCACCCCAAAAGCCCACCCTCACAGAGCAACCAGGTGTGTTAATGTTTGTGGGTTTGAACTGCAGATTCCCAGATCCACCCCGTTATATCACAGCTTGCCACGGAGGTGACCTACATCCCGTGCTGTGCTGGTTTTCCAGCTAAGGCAACGGGTCTGTGCACCCAGCCCTGCATCCCGCCCCAGCGCTGAGCATCAGCAGGCAGCTGCTGAGGGCCGGGGCTGGGGACCCACTGCTCCCTGGCCCCTCTCACACAGCCACCCACTGGCTCCCGGTTCCCCATGGGATGAGGGTAAAGGCAGCGTGGGTAGCACGTGTGGTGCTGCCAAGCCTGCAGGATGCTGGCTCTGAGGTCAAACCACCGTCATAAATTAGGGACCATTTGCAGGCACTGGTGCTGTATTTACTGTGGAAAAGGGGTGCGGGCAGCAGCATCTTGCTGAAGGGCCAGCAGCTCCTACCAGAGCAAGCAGGGGGCTGGCCAGCAACAGACCGGCAATCACTGGGAGACATCGCTGTTGATGATGTCTCCCATGCTCCCAACCCCGGCAGCCTTCCCTCCTGCCCCGGTTCAAACACGGTGCTGATGGAGCTCTGCCAGCAAACTGCAGGTCTGGACTAGCAGCCCCGCAAGAGCAGGGCACGGGAAGCCACCATCTGCCCATAACCCTGCCTGCCTTCGCTCCCACCATGGGTACCCACCAATCTGCCCCGCAGCCTGCCACGTCTCAGCATAGAGGAGGAAGCGCTGCCACTGCATTGCCTCCTTTTCCCCCATGCCCAGCATGGAGCCCAGAAAGGTCCTGCTCTCCACCTGGGCTCAGGGTGCCACCGTGACCTGGAGAACAGCCGAGAGCCCAGCCCCAGCCACTGCAGCACCCAGGCTGCGCTCCACGCCGGGCTGCGCAGCAGAGCCACACCTGATCCCTCGGAGCCTACAGTGTTAGGGCCTTAGGGCTCAAGCCAGGGAACGTGGGAACTTGCTGCTCGGTACCCCATCCCGCAAGCACGCATCCAGAGACAAAACATTCCGGCCCCTAACAACAGGTCGAGATGAACAAATGGGTACAAAGTCTAGAGGTTATTTTCCACGTGGGCAAACCCATTCAAACATTTGCTCAGCCCGGCAATAAAGCAACTGATTCAGTGAAAACAAGATGTGTAAAACGGGGCTATGAATTCTGCATTTCTCTTCTGCTGCAGCTATTTTTGATCGATGATATCATTAGACATGAGGGACGTAAGCCAGCTGGCGGCCCCGGCAGCTGACAAGTGACTGATAGCTCTCCCCAGCCTCTCGCTCCAGGCGCGTCGGGAGGCCTCCTGTGTTACGCATTACAGTACTTTTTTAAGTGAACAAAAAAAGAGAAACCCAAACACAAAAGATAAAAAGCTGACAACTTCCTCCCACGCAGGGAGCTGCTCTGCAGGCTGGGCTGAGCCGGGCACTGCCAACTGGCCCATCGTGGGACACTGAACCACAAAAACAACCGCTCTCGTGGGTCAAACATCTATCAGTGGTGATGTTAGAAAGCAAAGGGGAGCCCGTGAGAAGTTGTGCAGTATGAATGCCGTCAGGCAGCAGGAGCTGGAAAACACGTCCCGAAAGCACCACACAGGTGGCTGAGCTCCAGCAGCACCAGCAAGCGCAGGTTTACTGGAGCTGTGGCCGTGATTGCAATTTCCTCGTTGCCCTAAGCCGGACTTCCCCTGTCCTTCGGGGACTGGAACGTGCAGAGAAAACCGAGGTCAGAGTTTTTTTTAAAAAGAGACACATAATAGTACATCCCAATCAAACAAAAGCCTGGCAGCAAGGAAAATAGTACTGGAGAACGGTGCACGTGCACGGGGATGGAAGGGTGACCACAGGGGTGTAAGACGGATGCCTGGGGAGGTGGCACACAGAGCCCCGTGTTCTGCTGTCAGACCCAGG
>NW_010256284.1:11673-11890 GCF_000690775.1 Eurypyga helias
CCCTCTTTTGCCGGCCGGCGAGGAAGGGAGTGTCTGCGCGAGCTGAGAGCTGAGAGCTGTCATAGAAACACCAGTGGGGAAAGGACATTCTGCCCCCGCCGCCCCAACCCCCTGCTCCAGCTGCATTGTATAACCCCTTTTATTCAAGCATTACTTTCCCAGAAATCCACTTACTCACACATTAAAGCAGATCAAACCCCCCTCCCGAGCCCGATCC
>NW_010256285.1:0-261 GCF_000690775.1 Eurypyga helias
GTGCCCATACCAGCCTCAGCCACCTTCACCCCATCATCTCACAGGGAACCAGGGCTTCTGGGCTGGGATCATCCCTCTGCCCCATGTCTCTGGGAACAGCTACACAACACTCAGGGGAGTCTCTGGATAACGGGGTGGCCGTATGTGGCAGAGGTGGGATGGATCCTGATGCACCTGGAATGCGTCGCCGGCAAAAATATTTTTGTGCTGACTTAAAACAAGCTGGAAAAGTGTGTTTGGATGGGCAAAGAATTAGGAAAG
>NW_010256285.1:285-3274 GCF_000690775.1 Eurypyga helias
GAGAACTCTACAGCCATTTGATGTTGCTTATGTGTTTGAGGTATCAGAGGGTTTTCTTGTTCCAGGCAGGCTGAGAGCAGAACTTAGTCATTGGTTTTAATTATTCCATACATAAATAGCTAGTTGGATTCATATCCTCATACATTCCCTGAAATCTCTCCTTGTCAAAAGTAATTGCTCCTATTTTTTTAAGCTAAGAAGCAAAGGAACAAATCCTCACACACAGTCTTTCAAAGGCAACGTAAATACAGTCCTTTATTTTTTCCTCCACTATTAACAAGAAAGAAGTTCAAGAGCTTTCTGTGAAAATCAGGTGGTGAGAGTTTACAGGAATATGAAAGCCCTTAAAAATATAGAGACTGTGGGCTTGTGTTTATCCGGACGTTCCCGGAGGGTACGCAGTAAAACAAGTGAAGAAATTCCAAAGGCAAGGCAGCAAGAACAATGTGCTGTCTAAACCTACGGCACTTGGTTGTTAAAACACCAATTTCTCAGTGTGTCCATGTACCGAGCTATTTATTCTGTATTAGAAGGAGTTAAAATATAATTATTAGCCCATGAAAGTGTAAATAAAAATGATGTGTTAGATTTGGAAAGGCAGGCTTGGACAACTTGCTGAAATTGCAACTAGAAATACTGTAAAGTTTGCAAAGTGAGAGAAATTTAAGACTTGCAGAAACAAATGAATAACTTAGAAAGTATAGAACCTGAATAAATTTTACGTGTAGCGTGTATCCTGAAAATAGTGATTATTTTAACAATTAGCATTCCGTATCTCTCGGTGCTTGTAAAGGATCTTGTTTCTCCACCTTGAGCTGTATGTGACGTTCCTGTCTGCGGTCGCCTGGTAATTAAGTGTGATTAAAGATGCTATTCATTCCCCTGCAAAGCAGCAGGTGACCACATGGCAGAAGGGGGTGGTGGGAGAATGGAGTAACTTCTGGGCAGTAAAAAGGCTATTGGAAATGGTCTGTTGGAAATGAGCAATGCGACAGCGTGCAGCTACAGAAGTGGCCAGGAGGGTTCGTGGCAACCGTGGGAGGTCATTGCGTTCAGAAATGTGATGGTGACCTGCAGAAAACAGGATTTAAAATAACCTCTATTTCTTGTATCTATCTTAGGTCTGTCACAGCCCTTCTGTAATACCTAAAGGTGTGAGTATGTGCTGTGTAGGCGTGTTGCGTGCGTGTGCACACGCACCGCGTACGCATGAGCTCCTCCTTCCCTTTCCGGAAATCTGGAGATGTACTGAACCCTCTGGAAGTCAATGATCCGAACCACCTGACAACTGAGGCAACAGGCACAGTCTGGAGTATGGGAATTCCACTTAGACACAAGAAAACACTGTTTTGCTGTGAGGGTGGTCAAACACTGGAAGAGGTTGCCCAGAGAGGTTGTGGAGTCTCCATCCTTGGAGATACTCAAACCCCATCTGGACATGGTCCTGGGCAACCGGCTTTGGCTGCTCCTGCTTGAGCAGGGGGTTGGATGAGGTGACCTCCAGAGATGCCAACCTCAGTGAGTAAAGCTCTAGAGTACCTATAGTGAGACCATATCCTTGCCCGCACCATCATCACATCAATTAGCACTTCTCATAGTCCAAAAAGTGGTATTTTTCTTTAGAACTTGCTTGGGCTGTCACTACCCTGCAGCTGAGCTGAGCTGGATTATGTAACGGGCCTAGAAGGCTCGTTACACGGGTGATGCAGAAAGAACATGGTTTATTAATGCGGCCGGGGAAAGGAACAGGTAGTTTCCCGGCAAGACGCGAACACACGTCTACGTAACAGCCTGTCGTCTTTGGAGCAAGCAATGAATGGCTGATGAATGCCACTCTTTGCCATGAAAATGGTTTCAGCTCTTATTCCACTGGACGAGTTCTTTGCTTTTTTAGGGTTTATGCATTTATATTAGCAAAACCTGCCAAGCCATACCTTACGTGCCAAGGACAGCATCCCCAGCTATCCCTCTTGTACACCACGGCACTCAACAGTCAATTCCGAGGCCTGCATATTGCCCGAATCATTCCAAGCGCAGCCTGCCTTGCTGCTGGAGGTTTTCCCTCAAACCCTGCCCAGCCCTGACCCAGTAACGTGCAGCGCAGCGAGCCCCTGACCCTGCCACGCAGGCAAGAGCCAGCCCCTTTCTTGTCGCCTTGGCGGTAGCGCGGGACGTCGGAGCGCAGCGAGGACGAGGGCAGAACGAGCTCCTCTTCGCACTCAACCACAACATAAACCTATTACCGCACATTACAGATCACGGCGTTATTCTGTTGCCAGGTTATATGCTCCAGAAACGTGCCCTTGGAATCCTCGCTTCCAATAAAATAGCCCTCAGCTTAACATTTTGATCCAAAGGGCTAAGAGTAAAGCACTCCTTTTGCCACTAAACTGCAGCGCTGGGTTTCAGCATTTCTTCAATTACGATATGGACAATGAAACCGTGTCTTTCTGGATGCATGAGGAATTCTGCTAAATGAGCCGTTCAGGCATCTGAACTTAAGTCTGTTCCTTTAATCCACTTGATTAACATGGAAATTTTATCTCTTATGTCATTATTTTAGTGCTGTAACATCCAAAACATTAGTCCACAACGTGTCCACGATCACAGCAGAATAGTTTACGGACACTAGGACTGATTTCTGGAGCAGCAGCAACGATTCCACCTCCCAGAGGGAGATGCTCTGGCAGAACCAACGAGAGAGGTGAATCTTCTCCAACTCAAAATTACGACAGAAGTTCCCAGGTAAAACTCTGCTTCCCAGCCCCACCGAACCCAACGGGACTTCTGCCACGGTAACTGGAATTTTATCCATTTATGTTGTTTGTCCTTGGGGCAGGAATGTGTAGTGAGAAAGCCAGGGAAAGGCAGATTCAGAGTTCACCTACTCCATCTCTTTGCTCCACACGCAAGATTTTATCCCTGTAGAAGGGGTTAGAGTACAGGTGCCACCGCCAAGGAGGCATTTTGGACCCCAGGGACAAGAAGC
>NW_010256285.1:3378-5049 GCF_000690775.1 Eurypyga helias
GCACACACTGGCTGGTCAAGAAGTGCCCAAAATACTTAAATAAAAAAAGCACTGGAGCTTTCGTTAAGAGCACGGACACGGCACATCTAACCACACACACACAAAAAAAATGGATTAGCAATAGATTTCATAGAGCTTAAATTCCTTGGTACATTAAATATCTTTTATCACCTTAGTACAGCTTTTGTGTGTTTCTTTTCTAGGGAGAAGGAATGAAGGAGAAATTATAAGGAACCTTGCCATCAAAATGTGAGGAAACCTAGTTATTTGACTAAGCAAAAAAATAAAAGAACCCAAAGTGATTTGTAACAGAAGAATAAAATGAACTCGCTGTGTCTCCAGAGGTCCGCAATCCGATCTTCGGAAAAGGGAGCTTGCCAATTTAATTGAGGTTGGAGTTATTTAATTTTTTTTTATATACAGGTATAGTTTTCAATAAAACTACATATGCCTAGAACACTGCAATGGCAGATGTGTCTCGATTATTAGAGGTGGGCTCTAGGGAATATATACAATGGATCTCGAAATCCGTAAGCAGCTGTTTGGAAGGGAGGGGTGGAACATTGCGACACACACACACATGTTCCTTAAGTGCAGTAATGTTTTGTTATTTTACTGCAGGTGTATTACAGAGATGAAATTTAATAACTTCTGGTACACAACAGTACCAATAAAACGGAGGTTCTCTGCCCCGGCGTTCACGAGCAAAGTACAAATTAGAAGCAGTTCAGACGCGCGCACGTCGCGGCGGCTCACACCCTTGTCTGCGGTCACGCCAATCTGCTTTCCGGGCAAGCCGGAAAAAAGGACGGGAACCCTCCAAAGTCCTCTGTAGGACAGCGGAGACCGCACTGTTGATCGGATTCAAGGAAACCAAAACTACCGGAAGGCACGGGGCAGCGCTCGTGCATTCACCGGCGAGGTCACGGAGGTGCGGGAAGCCCCTGCACGAAGCTCCCGGAGTTATTTTTGTACTAGCTATTCTTTAGCGGCTTAAATCGGAAGCCTGATTTCAGAATATGCATTAGTCTCAATCTCATGCCGAACAAAGCAGTGAAGAAAGACCTTTTAAAAGTACCTATCAGATAAAAAGATAATCCCTCCTCGTTTGGCGTTTTTCTCCCATTCTGTCTTTGCTGGGCTCCTCTTCATAGATATGCTGCGAGAATTCACTAATTCCCAGCAGAAAATGGAAGCCCCAGCACTTCTGGAAGCAGAAAAGCAAACAGACAATATATCCGCCCGTTCTCGTCTCGGCATGAGCGAAGCAGCGTTATCCCAGGATCTGCAGCCTTGCTGGATGCGCAGGCAGGGGCAGCTGGGCTGAGTTCATCCGCAGGTGCTTGCTGCCGAATCTGCCCGGGTCTTCCCTTTCATTTCCATGACACTCAGCTGAAAGTTCTCCCTCCGTATTTCTGTTCCAGCTTACACTCACCAAGCCACAAACATCCCAAAGCCAAATCCAAGGATTCCCTTGCCTTCCTCCACGGGAAACGTTCCGACTGCTGTTGTAGGTGGGAGAAAGAAAGGGATGGGACAGGAGGGAAGTGGGGAGCCACGAGCCCCATGGTGCGCCAAAGGCTCCTCCCACCCATTTCCACACCGGAGTGGGAAAAGATGGGAGGTAATGGAGAGAGGATCCACAACCACACAGAAGAAGGGATGTCAGGG